>NW_007248611.1:9528-48155 GCF_000164805.1 Carlito syrichta
AAAAAAAAAAAAGAAAGAAAGAAAAAGAACATTTTAGTGCCTCAGAAGTGCTCCGTGTGCCCCTCCTTAATTCTGTCATTTCTCCTCCCCACCAGAGGCTACTGATATCTAGAATTTTGTACAAGATGTTTCCTGGCTTGCCTTTATAGTTTTGTCAATGTATCAATCAGTTTTATTAGTAGAGCTGCTATGAGCGAGTAAGATAAGGAGGTTATTATTAGACTTACACCTTATTCCTTCCAATAAAGATCTGAAAGGGCCAGTGGGATACATGAAGGGAAAACCACCAACCAGCTCTCCTGACACACTGTGTGGATAGGCAAGGCCAAATTTCAAGGAGGAGCAAGAATCCAAGCACATTCAGCCACTGGAGTGAGGTCACAAAGAGGAAGCTGGAGGAGAAGACTGTGAGAGGCGACAGCCACTCTGCGGCTGCCTGTTGTGTGGGTCTGCTGTTGGTCAGAGGACCAACAGTGAGGCAGAAGGGCAGGGGCTGAGTGGAGGACAGAATGTAGAGGCCAGAACACTCTGACAGCTCTGCTTCCATCCACCCCTGCATCTGAGTTCACAGATATTTTGAGAAAACTGGATGCTGTATCACTTTTGCCACCAGTATCTAGTTCAAGTTCCCCTTTTGGCCAAAGCTAACCCCACACTACACAGGGAAGGGAGTTCTAGGACATGCAGTAAACCAGCTGTCTATGACTGAATCCTTGGGCAGTATACTATTTAGTTTTGGCTGCATTTTATCACAATAGGAACCATGCAGTATACTTTTTTCTGTTCCTTTATCTTTTAAAAATTATTGTTGGCTGGGCATGGTAACTCATGTCTGTAATCCCAGCACTTTGGGAAGCAGAGGATAGAGGATTGCCTGAGACCAGGGGTTTGAGATCAGCCTGGGAAATTTGATGAGATCTTGTCTCTAAAACTAAAGAAAAAAAAATTAAATGGGCCTGAGCCCAACAAGTCAAGGCTGCAGTGGCCTTGAACATGACACTTCACTCCAGCCTCAGTGACAGAGTGAGACTCTGACTTAATACACACACACACACACACACACACACACACACACACATGGCTAACATAATTTTTGAGATTCCGTTCTGTTGCTTTACTCACTTTCAATTACTGTGTATAATATGCCAAAGCATACAAATGTAATTTGTTCATTTAAGTATGATGAGATATTTTCTCCCCAATTATTGCTTTTATGAATGATGTTGCTATGAATATTGTATGTCTCCTCATGCACATTTGCAAGCTTTTCTTTAAGACATGTGTGTAGCAAGAAGGACAAAATTATGAACTTTGCAGCAACATGGATGAATTTAGAGAAACAAAAAACTGAGTACCACATATTCTCATTCATAGGTGGGTCCTGAACATGTATCACAATACTATAAGAGAGGGACTGCACTCCAGCCTGGGTGACAGAGTGAGACTCCAACTCAAAAATAAATAAATAAATAAACTTTTAAAAAGAGAGGGATTGGTAGTAGCAGGATACTGCTGGGGTGGGGAGGAGACACATAATATCACTAAGGGTACCTCATTCTAAAACGGGGAAGTGAGGACCAGTGGAAGGCCCAAACTTTACCTGCACATAGACCCTGACTTGTACCCCACAACTTAAAAAAAAAATGTATATAAGTTGGATGTGGCGACTCATGCCTGTAATTCCAGAGATGCCAAGGTGGGAGGATTGCTTGAGCTTTGCTTGAGCCTAGGAGTTCAAGATCAGCCTAGGCAACATAGCAAGACTTTATCTCTATAGAAAATTGTTTAAAATGAGCTGGTATGTACCTGTAGTCCCAGCTACTCAGGAGGCTGAGGCAGAAGGAATGCCTAACCCCTAGAGGTCAAGGCTGTGGTGAGCTGTGATCTAGCCACTGCACTCTAGCCTGGGACATAGAGTGAGACCTGGCTTAAAAACAAAACAGAACAAAAAGCTCTTATCATGCTCTTTACAGTGTCTTGATGAGCAGAAGGCTCATTTTAGTATAGTTAAATGAGGTCTTTCTTTTCCTTCTGGTAACTTTGGATCTTACATAAAGGTTCCAATTTTTCTTCAATTATAAAGGTACTAACTATTGCCTTCTAAAGTTGTTTTGGGCTGGGTATAATGGCTTATACCTGTTATCCCAGTACTTTGGGAGGCTGAGGCGGGAAAATTGCTTGAGTCTAGGAGTTTGAGATCAGCCTAGGCAACACAGCCAGACCTCATCTCTACAAAAAAAAAAATTAGCTGTACATGGTGGCATGGACCTACAATCTCAGCTACTCAGGAGGCTGAGGTGGGAGAATCGTTTGAACCCCGGAGGTTGAGACTGTGGTGAGCCACAATTGTGCCACTGTACTCCAGCCTGGGCAATAGAGTGAGACCTCAACTGAAAAAAAAAAAAAGTTCCGGTTTTTCCTTTTACATTTGAAGTCTTAGTCCTTGCTATGGTTAGAAAGTTTGTTTCCTCAAAACTCATGCTAAAATTTAATAACCATTATAACAATATTTAGAAGCAAGACTTTTCAGAGGTAATTAGGCCATGAGAACCCCATCCTCATAGGTGGGATTGGTGCCTTTAAAAAGGGGCAAATTCAGCTCACTCTTTCTTTCTTACTCTTCCACCTCTGCCACAGGGTGACATAGTAGGAAGGCTCTTGCAAGATACTAACCTCTGAATCTTGGACTTCCCAACCTACAACACTGCGAGCGATACATTTCTATTTCTTATAAATTTCTATTTCTTATAAATGTGATCTGTGGCATTTTATTATAGCAGCACAAAATAGACTAAATCAGTCCTTAGTTTCCCCACAGGTATGCAATACATACTCATTTATAAGAGAGTTTTAATATATTCATGGGTTTGTTTCTGGCCTTTATTCTGTTCCATTGGTCATGATATCTGCAAAGCCAAGTGTCTCCATCTTGTTTTTCTTTGGCATTACCTTGGCTCTACTTATATAGAAAAACCATTTGCTTTTCTGAATAAATTTTAGGTGTACTTACCACCCTCACCAGTGTATATTGTACCTGCCAGGAGATTTTTCATCCCTTCACCCCTTACCTCTGCCCCCTTCTGAGTCACCAATGTCCATTATTCTGAATAAATTTCAGAATCAAATTAGTAAGTTCCCCAAGACCTTGGTAGTTTTTTTGACTGAAATTGGGAGTCAAGTGAAATCTCTATAGACTGCTAATTTGTTCCCAATAAATCTGTTTTTCCTACTCATGAGTTTATGGCTATCATCTGAAGACTATCACCCTTTTAGCAGCTAATTTTGGCCACAGGTGGCAGAGTATTTGCAAACTGGCTGCATTTTCCCATTCCCTGTATTTATGCTCTTTTGCAATGTGACTTTGCTGCTTCTCCATTCATTATGTAGAGTCTACTTCCCCACCCTTTCAGTATGAGCTGGCCTTATGACTTGCATTGCTTAATAGAATGCAGTGGGAGTGGTAATGTGTCAGTTCCGAGCCTAGGCCTCAATAGGTCTTTTGTAGCATTGCCCTCTCTTGGAATCTCACTGCTGTCTGTGAATAAGCTTGGGCTAGCCTCCTGGATAGTGAAAGACACATGACTAAT
Source organism: Carlito syrichta (assembly GCF_000164805.1). Taxonomy (NCBI): domain Eukaryota; kingdom Metazoa; phylum Chordata; class Mammalia; order Primates; family Tarsiidae; genus Carlito; species Carlito syrichta. The sequence goes on from NW_007248611.1 coordinate 13,116, forward strand.
CACCTCACCTCCTCAGCTGACAGTCAGCAAAACCCCAGAAGCAAAACCACCAAGCTGTCTTACAGCTGATCATAGATGCATGAGGGATTCTAACAGAGATAAGAATCACCCAGCTGAATGTAGTCTGCCTCGCCAACTCATGTCATAGTGAGCTGAATAAAATGGCTGTTGCTTTAAGTTACCTAGTTTTAGGGTGGGTTGTTACTCAGAAATAGCTAATTTATACCAAATGACCAAGTTCTTACCCAATATAATGTAAGCAGAAGTGACACATATTCATTTTGCATCAATAGCATTGATAGGAAGATCACCTAACATGAACCAGGCAGATACTGATGAGCTCTAAGACAGTTGGTCTCAAGGTGTGGTCTGCATCCTCCTGTAAGTCTCCAAAACACTTCTGAGGGTCTAAGAGGTCAAAGCTGTTTTCATAATATTGCTGATTTGTTATTTGCCTTTTCCACTGTGTTGACATTGGCATGGATGGTACAAAATCAATGGTGTGTAAAATTATCACTTTAGCACAAATCTAGGTGGCTTCCCAGATTGCACAGGTAGTCATTCAATTTATCACCTCACATTGGTAGAAAAAAGTGCCAGTTTCACCTCAGCTTGTCCTGGATGAAGTAGTAAAAACTATTAATTTTATTAAATTTTGGCCTTTGAATACACATCTTTTTAACATTCACTGTGACAAAATGGCAAGTATGCATCACATCTTTCTGGTGCATATCTAAATATGATGGCTGTCTCAAGACATGTTGTGTGATTATTTAAATGGTCGAACTTGGTTTTTGTGTGTGGTGTACCACCATTTCCATTTAAATAAGTAAGCAGAAAAACTATGGTTATTTAGACTTAGGGATTTTGGCAGGTTATTATTATTATTATTATTATTTTAATGAACAAAATCAGCCAATGTTAAAATTTAAGCAGTCAAGCAAAAATGAGTATTTTTTAAAAACTTATATTTGCTACCATGACCTTGACAGCTTCCTAATACTTAAAGCCTTTTTGGTTATGTTGGCAGTATATTAATTAATATGTTTTTAAAATATTGCATGATGAAGAGTATCAACACTTATAAAACCTACATTATCTCTGTGAACCAAGATTTTCCAAATGAATAGTGTATATTGTTACAAAATCATGAGTAGTCAAAAAATCCATTCAAATAGCGTGATAGACCAACAGGTTTTACTATAATGGAATATGAAAAGTTCATTATTATAAGGTTTCAGATTCTGCCCTGTAACTAACTTTTAAGAAACTACCACTTGTCAAGTTTTGATACAGTGTCAAACAAGAATAGACATGATTATATGAAAAGACTATTAAAATAGTCCTTCCTTTTCCAACTACAATTCTGTGTGAGGCTGGATTTTACTCATCTATTTCAATGAAAACAACATAATGAAACAGATTGAGTACATAAGAATCTGACTTTTTTTTTTTGAGTCAGAGTCTTACTCTGTCACCCAGGCTGGAGTGGAGTGACCTGCTCATGGCCACTGCAGCCTCAATCTGTTGGGCTCAGGCAGTCTTCCTGCCTCAGCCTTCCAAGTAGCTGGGACTACAGGCATGCACCACCACACCTGGCTAATTTTTTTGATTTATTTTAGAGATGAGGTCTCCCCAAGTTGCCCAGGCTAGTCTCGAGCTCCTGGGCTCAGGCAATCCTTTCACCTCGGCCTCCCAAAGGGCTGGGATTATAGGCACGAGTCACCATGCCTGACCTCTGACTGACTTCTATTAACCCAGATATTAAAGATATTTTCAAAAACATAGAACAATTTCCCTCTTCTCATTAAATTTTTGTTTAGTAAATAGATTTATTTTTCCTAGAAATATATTACTTATGTTAACATATAATGAGTTGATTATTGTTATCGTCAAATGAATGAATATTAAGAAATTTTAGTTTTGAGTTCTAATGCAATAATTTTTGATACTATCGTCCATGTAATCTAAAGTTCTTTGGTGTCCTCAAAAATTTTTTTTAGACTTTATTTTTTAGAGATGCTTCAGGTATACAGCAAAATTGAGTGGGAAGTACAGAAAGTTTTCATACACCCCCTGCCCCTACAAGTACACAACCTCCCCAACTATCAACATCCACCACCAGAGTGGTATATGTGTTACAATCGGTGAATCTACATTGACACAACATTTCTGCCCAAAGTCATGGCTTACATTAGCGTTCATTCTTGGTGTCATGCATTCTACAACTTTTGACAAATGTATAATGGCATGTATCTAGCATTATAGTACCATATGGAATAGTTCACTGCCCTAAAAATCCCCTCTGTGCTCTGCTTGTTCATCCCTCCCCTCCCCTACCCCTTGACAAGCCCTGATCTTTTTACTGTTCCCATAGTTTTGCCTCTTCCAGAGTGCCATATAATTGAAAACATGCATTATGCAGCCCTTTCAGATTGGCTTCTTCTTACTGCATAATATACATTTAAGGTTACTTTGTGTCTTTTTATAGCTTGGTAGTACATTTCTTTTCAGCACTGAATAGCATTCTGTTGCCTGGGTGTAGCACAGTTTATCCCTTCACCTACTGAAGGACATCCTGGTTGCTTCCAAGTTTTGGCAATGTAAATAAAGCTGCTATGAACATCCGTGTGCAGGTTTTTGTGTGGACATAAGTTTTCGATTCACTTGAGTAAACACCAAGGAGCATGACTGTGGAATCCTATAGTAAGAGTACGTTTAGTTTTGTGAGAAAATGCCACACTGACTTCTAAAGTGGCTGTACCATTTGGTGTTCCCACCACCAATGAAGGAGAGTTTCTATTGCTCCACATCCTTGTCAACATTTGTTGGAAGCGGTGTTTTGGATTTTCGTGGATTCTCAATAATTTTTAAGAGTATAAAGGAGTTCTGGGACCAACATATTTGAGAACTACTGCCCTAGAGGATGGGTGAATATCAACATGGAAAGAAATTGAATCCTGGAATAATCAAGCAAACAAGCCAGTCCAGAAAGGCCGTGGCTTAGTCTTATGTAATCTATTGTTTTAAGTGTCTGTGTTCTAGAAGTTTAGCCTTCAACTCACTGTTGCAATCATGGTAGAATGAGATTCTTTCTGCCTCAGTTTCAATTGAGGCACTAATATAATGACAATTGATAGTGAAATGGGGAGTAAGACGTATCTGTAAATACAGACTTAGTACAGGAATTCTCTGAGAGCTAGTTCCTTGACTTAGCAGATCAAGGATATAAAAATGTTAGAATATGGAAAGAGAGAGAAGATTGCCATAAATTTATTTAGTAAGAATTTTTTTTAATGCTCTGAGTTTCCATCAACCTGCATTTGGGAGAGCAGTGGCAGGGGATTTTCCATTCTCACCCAAATTTGGTGAAGGAAGGGTGTACTAAGAGGACTTGAAGTATGTTCCCCGAAGTTGTGAGAACTTGTGCCTGACTCAGTATGAGAGCAGCAAGGTGAACTGTGATCTGGTGTCTGATTCCTGTCAGAAAGCCTGAGGGAAAGACAAGGACTAACTGATTGCTTTGGTGGTGGTTGCTGCTGCCTCAAAGACATTGTCAGGGTGAGGGATGCACCAGTGTTTCAAATTGATTAGTCGTCTGGGAGTAATCCAGCATGAATTCTCATCATCCCTCAGGCCTCCTGGAGTGGAGAGGAGTCCTCAGCAGAAAGAAAATGGAAGTATGCCTGAGAAAGGAGTCATAAGTGACCACTCTTGAAAGAAATTCAGCCTTCTGGGTCAGGGAACTGCAGGAGAGAAGGGCATAGAAGTAAAGCACAGAGAGAGAAACCTTCTCAAGCCCCATCAGAGAGAGGTCAGCTTTAACCATCTGCCAGGAGCATGAAGTGTGAGATCGGTTCATGGTAAATTAGTCCTTTCTTACCTTTTCTCTTTCTTTTTCCTCTGAACCAGCAGAGTGCCAGGAGCCCATGGTCCAGTAGGGGATAGCATTGTGAACAAGCAGGGAAGCGGCAACCATGTGTGCCTTTCTCATTGTAGACGTCCATCCTGAACCCTGAGCCTGGAAGAGAAGGAACAGTAAGTCAAGTTCAGGGTTTAAATTATTGTGACTGCATGTTTATATTTGTTTTGTTTTTTTTGAGTTGGAGTTTCACTCTGTTGCCCAGGCTGGAGTGCAGTGACACACTCACGGCCACCCCAGCGTCAATCTGCTGGGCTCTGGCAATCCTTCTGCCTCAGCTTTCCAAGTAGCCAGAACTACAGGTACGCACTACCATGCCTGGGTAATTTTTTTTTTTTATTTATTGTTTCACCAAGTTGCCCAGGCTGGTCTCGAACCTATTGGCTCAGGCAATCCACTCTCCTCGTTCTCCCAAAGTGCTGGAATTATAGGCTGAGCCACAAAGCCTGGACAACACGTTTATATTTGAATTGATACTTTACCCCATTATTTTTATGGTGGTAAAATATACATGACATAAAATTTATCAGCTTAACCATTTTAAGTGTACAGTTCAATGTCATTAAACATATTCATTAAGTTGTGCAAGCACCACCACCATTTATTTCTATAACTCTTTCCATCTTGTAAAATTGAAATTCTATACCCATTAAACAATAAATCCTTGATTACCCCTCCTCCTAGCCCCAGGCAACCACCATTCTACTTTCTGGAATTGACACTTTTTTTGTGTGTGCATGACTTAAACTCTTTGTATAACTGTTTTCAAAGAATTAACAAAGCCTTGGACTTGATAGAGTTTTAATCCTGGTGTAGGTTACCCTACTGAGTATATTTTAAAGAGATGATAAAAAGCCTAAAGCAAAGTTACATTTTAATTATGTCATGTATCACGCATGCATTTTTAGCATGCCCTATATATTTTTTTTTGAGTTGGAGTTTCACTTCGTCACCCAGACTGGAGTGCAGTGGCTGCTCTTGGCCACCACAGCCTCGACCCACTGGGCTCTGGTGATCCTTCTGCCTCAGCCTTCTGAGTAGCCGAATTACAGGTGCGCACTACCACACCCGGCTGATTTTTGATTTATTGTAGAGACGAGGTCTCACCAAGTTGCCCAGGTGGGTCTCGAACGCGCGGGTTCAGGCAATCCACTCACCTAGGCCTCCCAAAGTGCAGGATTACAGGCTGAGCCACCGAACCCAGCCATGCCCTATATTAAAATGATCTGTTTGTATCTCTATATTTTGATTTTTCAGGTTTTCTTAAAGAGGGTACATTTCTATCAATAAATAGTTAAGAAAACAGCTCAAACGATTTGCAGGTTTGTAAGTGTTGAATTAAATAAGAAGGAGGCCATTACCCTGAGGTTGTTTGGGCACGTTGATTTCCTACATAACAAACTGCAACCTAATTTAGTACATAAGCAAACTGAAACCTAACTTTGGAGTATATTTTTTCTAACACATTTCTGGGTTTTAGCCAGTCACAGGGAGCCAGTTGATGTGCTCATGGCCAAGTAAGAAAGTTGCCTTCTTGCAGCCAATCAGATGATTTTTCGACTTTCCTTTTGTGTTTGACCTATAAAAGTTCACTGCTCACACTGCTGGCTAGAGCTCTGTGAGCTCGCTCTGGTTCTGGGTGTTCCCCGATCCCAGGACTTTCTTTGCACAAATAACCTCTGTTAAATTTAAAAGATCACAGATCCTTTGAGATGGTAAATGCTGACTGTGTTTCTGCATGCTAAAGATGTCAGTCACTCTTCGTGCACTACTTTGGCAGTTAGCGAAGTTTTCTTCCCTGCAAATTGTAATCTAGGTTAGTTGTATTAAATATACTTTGGCAGCATGCCATTATGTAAATATTAACTTTATTAACTTAATATATTTTGACAATGGTGGTTCTGAGAATTAGAAACAATTTAAGTGTTTTTAAAAACTTTTTTATTTTGTACTTTTGCTGGGCGCTAAAGCATGCAAAAATGCATTTGAAGCACATCATTGAATAAAAGTGTAGTTATCTCCATTTTGTTTATGTTAATTGAACTTTATTTTCTGGAAAATATTTTTATATTTTAATTGAATTCTTTAAAAACAGATTTGGCAAAAATAAAAGGCAATTAATTTTGACAGAATATAATTTTTATTGGCAAATAGTATGTATAGTAATTTAAATCACTTAGTAATTTTTGGGAAATTATATAATAAAAGAATACAAAGAATTGAAGTTTCAAATCTTGAAAAAAATAGCATTTGCTTTCATCTTAATTGATCCATACTACTTTACAAAATCACCATATATTAATGTATTATTAATCTTTCGCTGTGCCATCCATAGAGGAAAAAGCATCTTTTCTTTTCTCTTTTGGTAAGCAGTAGTTTCACTCAGGTTTCCAGAGAAGTAGAACAAAATTAGGTCAATTTGTTAAATTATTCATCTACTCAATAACTGCTTATGAAGAACCTAGTATGAGTAGGTTGCTTATCAAGATACTGGGTTAATTAAAAAGAAGAACAACAATGACAGCAAAAAGACACTTTTGTGAACTTTACACTGTTCTTGCAGTATAAACAGATAAAAACCATGTAAATGAACAAATAATAATATAATGTTTAGAGAATGATAGTGCTATGAAGAAAATTAAATATGGCAATAAGACAGAGAGAAATTCTTCCTTATTAAAATAACTATTTTTCTTTTATTCTGGTTGATAAAAATCTCATAACTCATATCACCGTCATCTGTTTTTATGTTCAGTAATAATTGCTAACATTGATTAAGCATGTACATTGTGCTAGGCAGTCTGTTAAGCACTTATATGCATTAGCTCATTTAATCTACAACATTTACCAAACAGTGGACGTTATTCATATTTACATTTTACACATTCATATGCTGAATCTTAGAAAAGCTTATTGTTTTACTTCAGGCCACATGGGTTGTAAAAAGCACAGCTAGGATTAAAATCTAAGTCAACATAATTCTAAAGTTGCACTGTTCAATCTGGTAACCACCAGTGTATGTAGCTATTTAAATTTAAATTAATTAAAGCTTAAAATATTATCCTTAATCATTCCAGTTTCATTTTAAGTGTACAGTGGCCACATTGGACTAGGGGCTACCATATTGGACTGTACAGACATTGGACATAATCCATAATCTCTCATAATCGCAAAAAAGTTCCACTGGACAACACTGTCTAGGGAATGGCTCTAAATCACTGGACTATTTCCTCTTTCTCATTTTATGAAGAATTATATAAGAAAAGGGTCTATGTGTTCAGTCTTTGACTTACAGAAGAGCAGTAGAAATTTTGTTTGTTTGTTTGTTTGTTTGTTGAGTCAGGGTCTCACTCTGTCATCCAGGTTGAAGTGCATTGGCAAGATCATGGCTACCACAACCTCGACCTGCTGAGCCCAGTCGATCATTCCCACCTCATCCGCTGAGTAGCTGGGACTACAAGCTCTCGCCACCATGCCTGGCTAATTTTTAAATTTTATTTTAGGGACAAGGTCTCACCATGTTGCTCAGCCTGATCTCGAACTCCTGGGCTCAAGCAGTCCTCTCGCCTCAGTCTTTCAAAGTGCTTGGATTACAAGCATAAGCCACAGCGCCCAGCCTCTTTAGGGTTTTAGATTGATACTAAATATGTACTGAATGCTTGTTATAGGATTTTTCTATATCTCTCTTTTCTCCTTGCGGGCCCAGTGTTTTTCTTTCCTTTGGAAAAATCCAGAGGTTTGTATTACCCTAATGCTGACATGTCTGTTTTAGGATGCCCCTCTGGCATCACGGGTCTTTTGCTCCTCCAGTTTTACCCTCAGACACCTCACAATTCCACCTAAATCTCAGCACCACTGAGCATCATTGACATTCTTTCTCCACTGAGCCCCAAGATGAGGGGGTGGAACAAGCACCATTTCCTCTCACCACCCACTTCCTTCAGCAGCCTGGAAGCATTGTCTGAGATTGAACATTTCTAAATCAGATGGTGAAGGCCAAAGAAATTATGAAGTACGAGAGATAGTTCAGCTTGATCATGCTTTACCTTGAAGATCAGAAGGCAAGGCAGCTAATGAAGCCATTACTCCCTGAGCAACCCCTGCTGCCAGGGTATGGCTTTCCTACCCTCAGGTATTTTTGACTTTTTTGGTCATTGTTCCACAAAAAACCACCCTTTTTCAAGCAAGCTTCTCAGTCTAAAAAAATCAAGCTCTCCCCTCCTCTGCCAAGTATAAAAACTTAAGGGCAAATAAGATTTGTAAAGTTTTGGGTGAAGGGAGGTTGGGCTACAGTCTTGTTGTAGAAGCCGCAACAAGAGTTTCTTACCTAGTACTCCCACTAGCAAACGCTGCAGGCCTGCTGGTTCCTTCATTGGTTGCATTAGTCCATGTTGTGCTGCTATGACAGACTACCACAGACTGAGTAATTAATTTTAATTTAATTTTAAATTAAAAATTTTTTTTGAGTTGGAGTCTCACGCTGTTGCCCAGGCTAGAGTGCAATGGCACACTCATGGCTACTGCAGCCTTGGCCCACTGGGCTCAGGTGATCCTTCCCCCTCAGTCTTCCAAGTAGCTGGAACAACAGGTGCATGCCATCACACTTGGCTAATTTTTAAAATTTACTGTAGAAACGAGGTCTTGCCAAATTGTCCAGGCTGGTCTCAAACCCCTGGACTCAGGCAGTCCTCTTGCCTCCACCCACAAAGTGCTTGGATTACAGGAATGAGCCATCATGTCTGGCTATTTTTAAAATTTTTATTTTAGTTTTTACAAATCATGAGTTTATGAGTTTTTTTCACGAATCAGTGTTGGGAAACAAGTTCCCTTCTAAGAGTTGGGGGTAGGGAGAGAGGCTAAAGCCCCTGCAATGTTCAAGTGAAAAGGACTTGGACACTGGGGCCAGGGATCTAGAATTGACCCCTTGATCTAGCTTCCTAGCTGTGACTCAGGAGAATTTTGGTTTCCTGATCTGCAAAATGCTTGTTAGATTGCTGCGAGTTGGTATCTTGTGGGCGCCTAGTCCAATGTCTGTCCCTGCCGGGGCATGCATAAACATCCGTGACTTTTCTTCCTCCACCTCATCCCAGATGAGATATGGAAAGACACTCAGCTTTTGAAAGGCGTCCTGTCACTGAAAGCATCTTGCAATTTAACAGATGTGGGTGTGGGCCTCCTTCAGAAGGGCAGCAGGTCCTGTCCCCTCTCACCAGGATAAGCCAAGCTGCCTGCTGGTCAGTGCCTTGCATGCTGGAATGGGTTGGGTTTTTCACTGACCGAAGAGGGAACTCTAAACAGTCTGAGGAAAGAAATTTTACCGTTGAACAAGGCAAGAGTAAGATCCTGGTATGTTTGGAAGAGTGAAAATCAAGAATAGTAAAGAGGAAAAAATATAAACTCAAATGGCCTGTGAACCTCCTAGTACAAGTTGTCTGACCCAAGGAACAGCCTTGGCAGGAAGACTGTGAGAATCTCAATTATGGTCACCAGGAACTTCCCAGTCTTGGCTGATCCAGCAGGGGCTCCTTCAGTGATTTAAAAGGGCATTTTATTTATTTTTTTCTGAATGGTACATTTAATTTATTTGTATTTACTGTTTTTTTTTTTTAATTCTGTTTTTTGGTTGGGCACATGTGCAGGTTTATTACATAGAAATATTGTGTGATGGTATGGCTTGGACTTCAGACTGGGGATTTATAATGAACAGTTCTGGAGACTGGGAAGTTCAAGATTGAGGGGCCAGCATCTGGTGAGGGCCTTCTTGCTATGTTATTCTATAGCAGAAGTTAGAAGGGCAAGAGAGAGCAAGAGGGAACTGGACTTGTCCTTTTACAAGGACACCAAACCTATGAGGGTGGAGTCTCTTAATAGAATTACAATGGCAATTAGATTTTAACATGAGTTTTGGAGGGAACATTCAACCCACAGGACTGATCAAACTAAAATGTCAACAACACTGTCTAAAAACAAGCAGTAATATTATTCTCAGAGAAGGTAAGGTCTAACTGATAACTGTGGGAAGAACATTTTCTCCATTAGTGAAGAACCTTCCCTGACCAGCCCTAGGAGTCCATAAGTACCAGAGTAATGCAGAATGGCAGCTTTTTGTTATGCTGAGATGGTGCAGCCTAGGTAAATTCTGCATTTAGCAGTGAGGTTTCTTCTGATTGGGGGCTGTGAGTATGGAGGGAGGATTACTCTGCCAATTTCTCCAGCCACATAATGATAATGTTCATGGCTCTCTACTCCCAGTCTTATGGGAAGTCAAGCACATACAATCAATACAGTGATGCAATTGGACCGGAATGCCCTGGATGGTACAGAAGAGGAAGATCATGGTCATGTCTGGGCTTATTAGTTGGGGAGCATCAGAGAAAGTTTCATGGAGGAAGTAACATTTAAGCTCAGTCATGAAGGATTAGTAAATGTTTGCCAGAAAAACAAAGGGGTGATGGTGATTGGGGAGAATATGGTTAGACACATGGAGAAGGAAAGTCTTAGATAGTTTTCTCAATTTATTGTAATTCATTTTACATAGATAAATGTGTTCACTGGGTTTGAAAAGGTATTTCAAAATATTAATAAAATAGTAATAATAAAACATTAAAAAAATACCAGAGGATGACTCATTTTTCATCTTTTTTCATTGATTACATTCTTTTTTCATTGATTGCCTCTTTTCCTTCTCTCTTCAATTTCCAAAAAAAAAAAAAAAATTACATACTTGTAATTACCAAATATGTGTACTACTTATGTATAAAATAAGGTTCCAACTTGAGGCAAAGGCAAATATATCAAATATATAGAAATACAGACAAGTTAAAAAATCAGTCCCATTGGAAGCTAAAAAGTTGGTAAGAGGCTAGGGGATTTCAGGGGAAGCAGGGAAGGTAGAGGGTGGAGTATTAAGAAAGTCTTCACTGTGGTGGGGCAGGTTGCTCGTACCTGTAATCCCAGCACTTTGGGATGCCGAGGTGAGAGAATTGCCTGAGCCCAGAGGTTCGAGACCAATCTGGGCAACTTGGTGAGACCTCATCCTACAATAGACCAAAAAATTAGCCAGATATGGTGGTGCGCACCTGTAGTTCGAGCTACTTGGAAAGGTGAAAGGATCACTTGAGTCCAGCAGGCCAAGACAGCGGTGGCTGTGAGCAGTGTGACACTGCACTCCAGCCTGGATGACAGACTGAGATTCTGATTCAGAAAAAAGAATGTTTTCATCGAGAAGTATCATTTGAGTTGAGACTTGAAGGGTGTTGATAGGATTTAGAAACACAGAAATGCAGCAGAGTGAAGATAGGCAGAAGGAAGAGGATAGAGAAGTAAGGAACAACATCAGAGCATGGTTCTAGAGTCAGACTTGCCTGGGATCACAGCCAGGCCTTGCTGTATACTCTTTGACCTTGAGCAAGGTGCCACAGGTTCCTCATCTCCAAAGCAGAGATAATAGGAATAGCCACCCAACAGTGTTGCTGTAAAGATGAGAGGAGTCAACATGGGTAACACACTTAGAAGAAGTCCTGGCATGTAGTAAGGACTCTTTGAGGGTTGGGCATTATCGCTATGATCCAAAAGTTTGTACCTATTGGGCTTGTATGGGGAATAACAGATTGGTCTGCCTGAAACACAGGGTATGCAATGAGTTGGAAGAAAGAGCTAGAAAGGTGCAAGAGTGTGGTTAACCTTGAATATCAGCCTCAGAAATATAGAGTTTTTCCTGCAGATATTAGAGGACCATGGAAAGTTTTGAGTAGCTAAGAAACAGGATCCATCTATTTACAGATTTAGATAAATTCACACATTAAGTGGTCTACCATAATCTTACCAATCTCTCCGACACGTTACTTACCAAGGATATTTTAGATGGCAAGGAATCCTGAAGTATTGATTTATTTTGGGGCAGGGGTAGATGAGGGTATTGTTTATATTTCCATGGCTGTGTAGTTATTGCTTCTGCAACAGCAGAAGAATCTGTGGCCTATGTTTGAGAATTGGGCAACTTACAACAGGACATTAAGGGGTGTTGAAAGCATATCTCCCTGATCCTTGCCTGGGGTTGTGATACTCAATGATTGCATTTGTGTATTTTTATTTTATTTCTTTTAAATTTTTTATTTTAAAGATGCGGGGTACAATTCAATGTTAAGTATACAAATGTTAATTTTAATTTTTTTTTTTTTGAGTCAGAATCTCACTTTGTCACCTAGGCTGGAGTGCAGTGGCACGATCATGGCTCACAGCAGCATCGACCTCCTGGGTTTAAGCAATCCTCCTGCCTCAGCCTCCTGAGTAGCTGGGTCTACAGGTATATGCCATCATGCCTGGCTAATTTTTTTATTTTATTTTATTTTTTTGTAGGGACAGGTTCTCGCTATGTTACCCAGGCTGGTCTCAAACTATTGTGTTCAAGCGAATCTCATGCCTCAACCTCTCAAAGTGCTGGAATCACAAGTATAAACCTGTTTTTGATGCAAAAAAACAAATAGAAGATACACATTCTTACTATTTAAAAGCTTATCATCCATTGGGAATTACAGACAAATTTATAGCATTTTTATAACATGGTATGAAAAATGATCTATAATAGGAGCACTGATTGGATACCTGAATTTAGAGAGATGTGAAAGCTGAAATGTGATAAGATGATTCAGAATTTGCTAGACAGAAGGAGGCTGTGAATTTCAAACAGAGAGAACAGAATGTGTAGAGGCCTGGAGGCAAGATAAAGCATGGGGAAGATTTTATAAATATGGTGTATATAGGCAGAAAAATCATTTTCAATACTAATAGTTTTACTTCTTGTTCCTGGAATTATACTATGGACAAAGTCTAAAAATCAGGTGGGCAGCACACAGGCTGTTCGTGCTTACTGATGCATTCAATTCTTACCTGACAATCGTAAGACTCCTAAGAAATAGTTCAGAAAGAACCCAAGAATGTAGCTTGAATTAATAATCTGAAACTCAAGCAAGGAGGAAGGGTATCCGTGATGAACATGTCAAGATTTGGATCTGTGAGGGGAAGAGCTCAGGTAAATGTGATATGAGTTGTGCTAACCAATTTGTGGGTAGAAAATTGTGTACTATTTCTGTACGCAGACTGTACTAGCCAGATACAGTGAGTCTTGTATGTTTGGTTGTATACTATCAGATTAACCTGCCGTTCCTTAATGCTTTATTTTGATGGCTCTGTATGGCATGTAGTAAGTACTCAATACATACTTCATCATTCTTTTTTTTATTATCTTTGAACATTGAATATCTCTCAATTTATTAAGTTCTGCTTTGATTTCATTTAGCATTTAAGTTTATTTATTTATTTTTTGAGTTCGAGTCTCACTCTGTTGACCAGGCTAAAGTGCCATGGCATACTCATGGTCACTCCAGGATTGACCTGTTGGGCTCCAGCAATCCTTCCGCCTCAGCCATATAAATAGCCAGAAATACAGGCGCTCGATACCACGCCCAGCTAATTTTTTTGATTTATTGTAGAGACGAGGTCTCACCAAGTTGCCTGGGCTGGTCTTGAACCCATGGGCTCAGGCAATCCTCTCGCCTCACATATTTCATCATTCTTTTTTTTGTTTTGTTTTGTTTTGTTTTGTTTTGAGTTAGAGTCTCACTCTGTCACCCAGACTGGAGTGTAGTGGCCGCTTCCAGCCACTGCAACCTCGACCTGCTGGGCTCCAGCAATCCTTCCGCCTCAGCCTTCCAAGTAGCCGGAATTATAGGCATGCGCTACCACACCCGGCTGATTTATTTTTATTTATTTATTGTAGAGACGAGGTCTTGCTGCCCAGGTGAGTCTCGAACCCGCGGGCTCAGGCAATCCACTCACCTCAGCCTCCCAAAGTTGCTGGATTACAGGCTGAGCCACCGAGCCCGGCATATTTCATCATTCTTAAGGACGTTGGTACCCAAGGTAACTTGACAAAGGAGTTGTGCAGGAAGACACCACCAATGTAGTCAGTTCTTGATACCATTTTTTTTATCCATGGTTAGTTCTACACAAAGGGAATACAGAAAGATGGGACTAAAGTCTAGTAAAAGATCAGAGTTGAGAATCGTGGAACTGGATTCCCTGAACAAGGCCCAATCCCTCCACTGCTCCTTGACAGGGAGTCCTGGTGGATGGCACACAAGGGGTTTTTTTCATAAAGCTGCTGATGGGGGTTATTCAAGTTAGAGGAATGATATTGTTGTCTCTCCTGTCAGAATTAGATCAGACTGGCTGAAATATTAAAGCGAGCCTCCTGCTCTAAGAGTATATTTAAGAAATGTATTCAAGGGTGTCTTTATGTAAAGATTTATAGCCACCTACAAATGAGCTTGGGAGTGGATGAAAAAACAACTTGGGCCTGGAGATGTTAGAACAATGAAAAATAAAAATAATCCCACTTCCCCCATGGCTTCACATCCAAGTTCACTCATAAAAGTAACTCTGCTCCACTGGTCTCCTCCCCAATCACCTTCAGACTTTCCAGATTATGGAGAAGAAAATATCAATTGCTGGAGTCCAGCTCCAGTGGGTCAGGGTTTCCTGAAAGAGGGATGACTTCAGCACAGGAAAAAAAAACTTGGACAGTGACTCTGCTGCAAGCAGGAAAAATGCTGATTTATTGTCTTTTCCAACTCATTTTATACCCAACATGTTTTTTGTTTTCAAGGCAATCAGTTACAATTTAATGGACTGGACAGGCAATATATCTTTGTTCATCCTGTTTTGATCTTAAAACATTATCATCTTAAACTATAAATTTTATAAACTTCTAACATTTTTTAATGATGACCATTTCTTAATATCCTTACAAAACTTACTTATTCCTATATCTATTACATTATAAATCACTACCAAGTTCTAAGCACTATAATTATCACATAGATTAACAAGTCACACCTGTGACCTTCACCCAGTAATTTGCAACTAGCTGGGGTAAAACAACATTTTCAAAGTTTCTTAGCCACAAGTTGGCCTGACTAGTTTTCCACAATGTTATACCTGGTATTTACAATCTTTGTCAATTATCCCCTGTTAGGGAGACTGGGCTTTAATGTTTACAAAACAAAAGGTCTTCAAGGCTCAAGTCATTTTAGTCACAATCCCTAACCAGAATTACAAGCCTCCTTAACAAAGGGAAGTAAAGGCAAGGGTGCTCTAATATTTATTGTGACTGTTAATTTCTTAAGCATAATATACCACATGTAGATGCACGCTAGCCTGAAAAGCCATGCTTGGGGCCTGAGGCAGCGGCAGCCCCCAGTGGAGAGGCGGCCCCCAGCGGCGAGGCGGCCCCCAGCGGCGAGGCGGCCCACGACAGCAGCGCCTGAGCCCGTGCTCGCTGCCCCGCTCCCCACGTTTTTCTCCGGGGCCCACTGGCCAAGGCTGTTCCTGGCGCCCCAAGGCCACTTCCGACGCCCAGGCAGCTCCTGGCGCCCAAAGATGCCGGCTGTGTCCAAGGGGGACAGGATCCAGGTCTAGCATTCTTCATCAGCAACATCCACAAATAAAATATTTTGGGGGGACTTCTGGCAAGATGGCGATGGGGCAACCTGGTCTGTGAAACCCTTTGCAAAGGAGAACTGCAGTGAGTCTCTGGCTCTCACCCTGGGGGCTGCGGACCCCAAAATCACAGCCTGCTGTTCATTCGGAGCTCGGCCGTTGCTATCGTGGGGGCATCGCAGCAGACTGGACAGCCACTGCAGTGCAGATGCCGCCGCCACAGCGGCTGCAGCTGCTGCAGCCACTGCAGCCCCCGCTGGTAGCACATCGCACCACCTGGGCCAGAGGCAATCCACGACTTCAGTCCTTGAAGCCCCTTCAGGGAAGATCTGCTGGGATCGCTGCCACCACTCCTGCGAATGAAACGTCCTGCCCGCCGTGAGACTCCGGCCTGTGCCCTGAGGCAGGCATCCATCTCCAGTCTTGCCAGTTCCTGCCGGGCCCCACCCCCTCTGGGGTGAGCAGCCAAGATAGCACCACCTGCTGGCGATTCAAGGTAACAACACTGAAACGGGAGAAACAAGCTTGAAAAGGACATAGGCCAGAGTGGTGAATGGAGGGTGATCTGACCTGTCCTTCACAGTAGACCAGGGGTAACTGACCCTAACTGCAAACTAATTTACCTGCTTGAAAAGAAAGCTAGAAATCAGAACTGAAAGGACATTGGACTTAAACGAAAAGTCTCAGAGTGTTCTTCATTGATTCTGTTAGTTTAATGACAATTCTATTCCTACTGTTTGTTCCTTCCCCCCCCGCTTTCTTTTCTTCTCTCTGTAAACCATATCTTTGTATAGAGGACCAGCACACCAATAAGGTGGTTGGTTAGCTTGTATGTTAGCATCACTATATGTTTTATTTTTTTTGTATGGGAGTTGGTTCGTCAGTAGCTGTGGTCTATTGTTTTTATCTGTTTCAGTATAGGCCTCTCTCTACATTTGTTGGCACACGTTTGTTTTCCCCCTTACTTCTATCTCCCCACCCCCCTCTTCAACCCACTGTCTGCTCCATTCTCTTCCCCCTGCTAACCACATTTTATTTCAGGGAGTAAACCTACAGCCCCACTGCATGGACAGATTCCAAGGCAGTGGGAAGTGGGTTCCAGATTATCCACACACCTGTCAGCGAATACCAGGACCTGCAGATAGATTTTGAATCACAGCTCCCCCCTTAAGTAAATCTCAAAACTGCAAAAAGGAACACCCCCAACCTACAGTGCAACTCCAGAATTGAACAAAGTAAGAGGGCATACATAAAGAATAGGAGATTGACCAAACAGAAATAAAACCAATCCCTTTACCCCTGAATAATAGAATTAAAGAAGACGGTGACATGGAGGGAAGGAAAAAGTAGGGAGGGGGGGAAACCGCACAAATGAAGAAAAGTCAAAAGAAGAATATAGGTCTCACCAGACCCCTGGGAGATCAGACACTGAGAAAACAGATTCTGGAACACAAACAATGAAGAGCACCCAGAATGACTGGTCACATGCAACAAACCCAGACATCAAGACATTAATGGAGAGAATTTTAAAAATTGAGGAGATTCAAGAGGAAAATAGGAAGGAACTGATGTCAGAAATAACAGCAGTAAAGAATACTGTGATGGAAATGAGTAACAGACTAATAAGCATGGAAAGCAGAATCAGCCAAGCAGAAGAAAGAATCTCAGAGCTCGAAGACCAAAACACAGAACTAACCCAAACTGTCAAAAGCATAGAAAAGAAACTCAAAAAGACAGAACAAAACCTGCAAGAGATGAATGATCACTTCAAGAGACCAAACCTAAGAGTAATTCGGCTTCCTGAGGCAGAGAGAGAAACAGAAGCCATCACTGGAACAAACATTTCATGAAATCATTCAAGAAAACTTCCCTCATCTCATCAAGGATGAAAAAATTCAAACACAAGAGATTCAGAGAACCCCTGCAAGACAACAAATGAGAAAACCAATTCCCAGACATAATAATTTGCCTAAACAAAGTAGCTATAAAAGAAAAAAATCCTAAAGGCAGCAAGAGAAAAAGGCCAGACTACCTACCAGGGAAGACCAATTAGAATAGCAGCAGATTTATCCACAGAAACCCTTCAGGTTAGGAGAGCCTGGAGCCCTATCTTCAAAGTTCTAAAAGAGAAACAATTTTAACCAAGAATAACCTACCCAGTCAAACTAAGCTTCATTAGTGAGGGAGAATTGAAACTTTACTATAAAGCTACAATCATCAAAACAGCTTGGTATTGGTATGGGAACAGGCATATAGATCAATGGAACAGAATTGAGATTCCAGAAGCAAAACCTCAATTTCTCAACCAACTCATCTTCGACAAAGCCCCCACCACCTACCACTGGGGAGAGGAGAACCTATTCAGTAAACGGTGCTGGGAAAACTGGCTGACCACATGCAGAAGATTGAAACAGGACCCCTATCTATCCCCATGCACAAAGGTTAACTCCAAATGGATCAGAGACCTAAATGTAAAACCTCACATCATAAGAACCTTAGAAAATGAAGGACATACCCTCATGGAAATCGGAACTGGCATCCAATTTCTGAACAAGACCTGAAACCCACAGGTCATAAGAGAGAAGATAGACAAGTGGGACCTTATTAAACTGACAAGCTTCTGCAAAGCCAGAGAAACCATCAAGAGAGTAGGGAGACAGTCCATAGACTGGGAAAAAGTATTTGCCAACACCAGGTCTGACAAAGGCTTAACATCCTGGATCTACAAGGAACTCAAACGTGCTGAAAAGAAAAAAACAAACAACCCCATTATAAAATAGGCAAAAGATATGAACAGACACTTCACAAAAGAGGACATCCGAGCAGCCAACAAACACATGAAGAAATGTTCATCCTCACTAATCATCAGGGAGATGCAAATCAAAACCACACTGAGATACCACCTAACTCCAGTCAGAATGGCAATTATCAACAACTCAAAAATAACAGCTGCTGGAGAGGGTGTGGCGAAAAAGGAACACTTCTACACTGTTGGTGGGAGTGTAAACTAGTGCTAACCTCTGTGGAAAGCAGTGTGGCGATTCCTAAAAGCTCTAAATATCAAGCTCCCATATGACCCCACAATCCCCCTACTGGGAATATACCCTGAAGAACTCAAATCACTCTATAAAAAAGATACCTGCACAGGTATGTTTATCGCAGCATTGTTCACAATAGCAAGAACCTGGAAACAACCATGCTGCCCATCAAAAGAGGACTGGATTAAAAAATGTGGTACATATACACGATGGAATACCATGCAGCCATAAAAAAGAACAAAATCATGAATTTCACAGCAACCTGGATGGAACTAGAGTCTATAATACTGAGTGACCTCTCACAGAAACAAAGTTCTAAGTATCACATGTTCTCACTCATATAATGGACCTTGAACATCCAATGTAATACCATAAGAAAATGACTGACGGTACTGGGAATCTATTGAGGGGGATGGGATTAACAGTAGCAAATATCTGTCTGGGGATGGGGAAACACCTCTTATCAACAGGGTGCCTGAATGAAACGTAATTGTACACCTAACCCTTAACTGTACCCCACAAAACCATAATAAAAAATACTGATAATAAAAAAAAAATACCACATGTAGAAATTAAGAAATTAAGTAAATGTAAATTTTGCACTGGCACTCTTCCTAAAAATACAAACTGTAGCTTCTCAAATTTCTCCAGTTAGTCGTTAATCAGAAGAAATAAAATCTTGCATGTAATTATCTACCCGCACATGATATTTAAAATCTCTATTGATAATTTTCTGGGAAGGCCAGTGAGTTCCCTGACAAACATTAAATCCAGCACTTTCTAATTTTTTACAATTTTCCCAACTACAATGTTTAATCAAGTGATTGCATGGTTTAATACCAGAAGGCCAGAGACGTGGAAACCTAGGGAGGAATTCAAAAGAAGGGAAGGTAATTTTTCATGAATTCCCCTCTTGCCTTTTTGCAAGGGGTAGTGGATGCATGAGTGAACTTTTGCTTTCCATCCTCAGACTGTACAGAACTTTTCGGCTGCACTAATAACAAAAGTAGACGAAGCAAGGGTCTCAGCTGCCCAGGGTCACTTTGCGACCCAAGGTCTTCAGCCTCCTGGACTTTGTCAGCAGGCAGGCCTCCATGGCTGGCTCCCAACAATCAATATTTTTGTTTTGTGTAAAATTATAACTTAGGCAGCTATAAAGGAAAAAAGTTTTAATTAGTCATACATGTATTTATTACAAATAAATTGTTTTTGAGTTGGCGTCTCATTCTATTGCCTAGGCTGGAGAGTAGTGGCATGATCGATCACAGCTCAATACAGCCTTGACCTCCTTGGCTCAGGTAATCCTCCCACTTCAGCCTGCTGAGTAACTGGGACCACAATTTTTTTTAAGAGAACTTTGCACCATGTTTGTGAAGAGAAATTTAAATGATATTAACTTGCTTAACTCACATTCAGTGAGTTATCAAGTAAGGTGCTAAACACCAGGTATCAAGTAAGGTGCTAGAGATACAGCAGTGAGTGACAGACAAACTGTCTGACTGCCTGGAGGAGGAGACTACCATTAATCAAAACACCACACAAGTAAACATCAAACTATAACAGCAATAAGTGCTACAAACAAGGATATGTTCCTTTGAGATTGTAAAGTAGGGTGTTTGGCCTGGTTTGCGCTAAAGGAAGGCTTTTCTCAGGAGGTGTTCTCTTGATTTGGATCTGAAGGATAAACAGAACTTAAATGGAGGGTTGGCAGTGGAGAGGAGTGGCCCAGACAAGAGAGGAGCATATACATTGGAAGGGAGCCCAGGCTGTTCAGGGCACTAGGAGCAGGCCAGTGTGGCAGAGCTCAGGTAGTGGGGATGAGCACAGGATGAATGAGGCTGTGGAGGTAGATGGGGTGTAATATGACCCCTAACTTTAAACTAGCACGTGACTAGTTGGATAAAAGACTACATTTCTCAGCTTTCTTGGGGCTGAGTTTGGTCACATGGCTATGTTCGGGGTGTAAGTAGAAGTCCAGATTACAGTTTCCATGGAGTGTCTTTAGAATGAGTAGACATGTCCCTTTACCCCACATCATCCGTTCTGTTGGTAGAAATGTGAATTACGTAGTTGGGGCTCAAGCAACCATTTTGAAACACAAGGTGATCTTGCAATAGAAGCTCTGTGCATGGCATAGCCACAAGATGAAAGGAAGCTGGGTGCCTAACACCATAGAGTCGTATGGTAGATTTGGCCTGACTATACAGACTTCTTGGGGACAGAAATGAAAAAATCATTCTCTCTCATCTATGCTGTTGTTATTTAGGTTTTTCTGTTACAGACAACCTAAACCTAACTGACAACCTTGGGGTTTCAGAAGTCTAGAATTTGTCCATCTCAATCCATAGAGCTTTTCAATTTGAGTGTATTCTATAGCCACTGTTTGTTGTTGTTGTTGATTTTGCCTTGGTCAATGGTTGTAGGGTTGTCAGCTGATGGGAAATTCTATTTGGTTGCCTTCTTGACTTTATTTTAGCACAACTCTGAAGCAACTGAAGCATTTTACACAGGGGAGGAAGCTTAGAAAATATTTACGCAAAGTGTGAAAACCTGAACTATTGGAAGATGAGTTAAACAATAATAATTCAGATAATCAATGTATGTCTTTCAGTTAAGTAAAGCCTCCTTTCCTGAGAAGAAAACAGGATATTTTGAAGGAGTGGATCTCAATTACAGGGAAAGCAGATTCTGGGAGGAGTTCTATGTCCTTGACTTACTCTGTGTAGATCCTGGTGAACTCATGGCTATACTTTGAAACGTAGAAAACCCTGGATAAAACACAGTCTACATTGTATAATTTCATGGTTCCTAAGCTACACCAACTTGGGGCAGACATTTTCAAATTCTCTGTCAGCTGGGGAACACTTTCTTACATAAAAACTTGCTTGGAAACTGTAACATAGAAACTTGGAAGCATACAACTGCTTAATTATCAGGGATGTCAGAGACAAAGAGCCCTGCCTGAGTCTCCTCCAATCTTCCTTCAGTGGGGGTTCCTGCATGGGTTTTAGTGGAATACCTTAGGGTTCCAAGAAGTACAGTTTGAAAAACAATTTTGGGATCCTAAAAAGGGCACAGTAATAGTTATAAAATAGCATTTTTCTGGCTCTACCCTGACTTCTTGAGAAAGTCCAAAGTCCCTAGGATTCTTCCCAAATTTTTCTGAACATTTCTGGATGGAATCAGCTAAAATGTTACCTACTCAGAGACCTTTCCAAATTACCCTGTTTGGAGTTATACTCCTCAATTAGTCTTTACTACATGGCCATGTTTGACATATTTATCTGTAGGATTTTTCACTCTCAGAACTTTTCTTGTTTGTTTAGTCACCAGTGTATAATCTCTTTCTTCTTTGTAAAATAAGTGCTGTATCACTGGTTCCTGGTCTGGTATTTGGCATGAAGAATGTGCTTAGTCAATATTTTTGTTGCAAATGAATTAATTTCCTGAAGCTGCCTTAAAAATTTCTCATAAACTGGGTGGCTGGAAACAACAGAAATTTATTCTTTTACAGTTCTGGTGACCAGAAATCTGAAATTGAGGTATAGGCAGACCTGTGTTCCCTCAAAGATTCTGTGAAAGAATCCTTTCTTGCCTCTTCCAGCTTCTGGTGTCTCCAGGCATTCCTTGATTCCAATCTCTGCCTGTTTTTATATGACACGCATCTCTAATCTTTCCATATCTCACCTCTGTGTCTTTTATCTGTCATTGGATTTAAGGCTCACCTGGAGTGTCTAGGATGATCTAATCTCAAGATCCTTAATGACAGCTGCAAAAACCCTTTTTCTAAATAAGGTAATGGGAGTTAGATGTAGACATATCTTTTTGGAAAACACTCATTGAACCCACTACAGAAAGCATGCTAGTTAGAATGACTAGTCCTTAGGCATCTGTGCTGTCTGTCATTTTTTTTTCTGTTCTGGCTATCTGGGGGTGATGTTTTCTGTCACTGCTGACGCCAAAAGTGACAACCCTTCCTACAGTGACCACTAAGGCATGATAGTCAGCAGGGGAAACCAGAGATACTGTTAAAGAAAAACTTCAGCAGGGCTCAGTGGCTCAGCCTGCAATCCTGTGCCTTGGGAGGCTGAGGTGAGTGGATTGCCTAAACCCGGGTGTTTGAGACTCACCTGGACAACTTGGTGAGACCTCATCTCTACAACAAATAAAAAAAAAAATTAGCTGGGTGTGGTAGCGTGCGCCTGTAGTTCCAGCTACTTGGAAGGCTGAGGCGGAAAGATCGCCGGAGCCCAGCAGGTCAAGGCTGTGGTGGCCGGGAGTGGCCACTGCACTCCAGTCTGGATGACAGAGTGAGACTCCAACTCAAAAAAAAAGAAAAGAAAAGAAAAGAAAAGAAAAGCTTCAGACCAATACGTTTAACAGGCTTTGTTTGAGCAAAGAACAATTCATATGTTTGGCCATACTGAGAGCCAGAAGAGGTTTAAGCAGTGTGAGCCACAAGCTTTTATGGGGTGAATATGGAAGAAGAGTACAAAAATCATTTGATTGGCTGCAACCAGGCATTTGCCTTATCTAGGCATGATATGATCAGTCAGCTATCTGTGATTGATTTAAAGATTCCCTGTTTGTGATTGGCTGAAACCTGGTTACTTGTAACAAGAAAATGTACTCCAAAATTAAGTTTTGCTTTGTTTATGTACTAGGTTTGGATGTGGTTTGTTAAGAAGGAACTCAAAGTATAAGACAGGTAGAGTGTACAGTGGCTCACATTTGTAATCCCAGCACTTGGGAGACCAAGTCAGGAAGATCACTTGAGCCCTGAGTTCAAGACTTTCTGGGCAGTGTAGTAGAACCCTGTCTCTACAAAAAATCAAGAACATTAGCCAGGTATAGTAGTGTGTGCCTGTGGTCCCAGCTACTTGGGAGGCTGAGGTAGAAGGATTGCCTGAGTTTAGGAGGTCAAGGCTTCAGTGAGTCATGATTCTGCCACTTCACTCCAGTCTGGATGACAGAGTGAGACCCCAACTCAAAAAAAGAAAGAAAGAAAAAAAAAGTATAAGACAATCTCAGGCTGATGCCCCCTGATTATTTAATATGACAACATCATGGGTTCAAGTTTCTATAGGTGGGCCTTTAATGACTATGCTTAGGATGCTGAAGCTGCTGGCACCTCATCTTTCAGTGGATGTCATACATAGTGCACTCTCTTCTCTAATTGCTGAAGGAGGAATTAGTTTTAGGCCTTATCATTGCAAGGAAAGAACTGAGGCCTGGAGGGCCGAGTTAAAGACTAACCTGAGTGGCCAAAACTCCATTTGTTTTCCAAATCACCCTCACCACTCGTCTTTGAAACAAACTTGTATTCCTTCGATCTCTCGCTAAACGGAAAAGTTACTACCCAGGAATGTCTTGGTACTTTATGTACGTAAATCCCTGCTGGGTCCATATCTATTCTCCAGACATGCCTGGAGTGTAGGCTGAATCATTTATTATTTACTCCCCAGCATGATATAACCTTATTGCTTATTTTCACTAGAGTTTGAGAAGTAAGGACTCAGGAAGCAGACACCAGCTACAGCAGTCTGACGTTTGTTTATGATCAGGACAACCTTGACTTATTATTCTATGTCTCTGGGAATGGATCTAAGTGGGCCCTTATACACAGTCACATAGACAGTTCTTCTCATGACAGGCAGGGTTTGTCAGTCTTCAGCCTGCTCCTGCCTTCTGCCGTCCTGGTGAGGATTACAAAGAACATCTCAGAGCTCTCCTCCAAGGTGAAGCCATCATTTTGATGTCCATACCACATAAAATTCCAGTTTCTAAACTTGAGACCCATGATAGTCTTGTAACAAAGCGATACTTTCTTACCACTAACTTCCGGGGAAAAAACCCAAAAAACCCTGATCACTGAGGAGAGAAGGAAGACAAATATAATTGAAGCCCTGGTATTTTTCCCGAGGCCTCAAGCTTTATTTTTGCCGAGAAACCTATGACTGCTGTTGGCCACTAGGGGTCCCCAGCGGGCTTTTATAATGCTCCAGGGGCGCCGCGCTCCTCACCCCGCCCCTTCCTTCTCACCAGGCGGGGACAAAAAACAACATGTAGCTCTGACGTCAGGTGGCCAAGGGAGCCACGCTGCTGTGTCCAGAAGTATAGCTAGGCCACCGAGGATTGGGGCCTGGTGCTTTCCCTGCCAGCCCAATTTTCAGCTTAAATAATTGCCCTAATGTTATTTTAATGTGCTTTGAGGCCCTCATGAGTAGAGTGGGTGGCAGGGGAACAGCATTTAATTTCCTTTGGAGCTTGGAATGTACCTGACACTTCTCAAGTACTTGAGTGAATATGAGCATCTATAATCCTTGCAGCAGCAAGGCAACTTTGGGACCTTTTCCTTATTTTGCAAACGGCACCACAAAGTTCAGGTTTTGCTAGGGGAGAAGAAAAAAGGGAAATTTTCATTTTATTAAATGTCTATTGTATGCCATGCACTTTACATTCATTATGTTGTTTAATCTGAGAAATAACCTCGTGAGGTTGGGGTTATGGTACTAAATGTTCAGATTAGGAAGGAGACATTCCAGGAGATTAAGTAGTTTGTCTACTGTTATAATGGCTGCTGAGTGACCCAGTTAAACCCACATCAGGCAGTCTGGATCCATAATCCTGGCTATGCTGTTTGTTTTTGGTTTTACCTTGAGACGTGAGGTGTTTAACCTGACGCTTTTTAAAGTACATAACCAAATCCACATCTGTGATGGTGAAATAGTGCTCTTCTGGATAACACAATTAAAGTCTAAATTTAATCAAGCAAATGCTTATTAAGGACCAGGCTCTGGGCCTAATGCAGGTTCAGTTGAGGGCCTTGTGTGCTTAACTCAAGGTAAGTTAAAAAGAAAAAATCACTGATGTTAGGGAAGACATGTTATTTTGGCCAGAAAGATATAGATTGGTTGTGTTTCCATCAAGAAAACAAAGGAAAGAGAGGAATGATCTAACGAATGGCTACTGTAGAGAGACACTTGATTTTTTATATTATCAATCGGAGGGTAGAACGATAAGTCAGGGAGAAAGCATCAGCCTTGAAGCTTGGCAAAACAGCACCAGGTGATACTCTGGACATTTAACAACAGGGAAAAATAAGGGTCTGTTTTAATCAGCCCTATCACAGTGCCCAACTCTGTGCATGGGACTGAGTGGGCTCTCCATAAAGGCTGAGTCAAGGCTGAATGATGTTTTTAAAAATGTTTATGGGCCCACAGCAAGCATCCCAGACTCCCTTCAGCTGAATTCACGTTCATGTTGACTCAATGCAGTCTGCCCTCCAAACGAAAGTGTAAAATAAGAAACCAAACTGTAGCTGCTTAAACACCAAATATCTCTCTTCTTATGTGCCTCCCAATAATTAGTAGACTAAGGTGTTTGGCTACTATTTGCTTATATATTTGCAGGAAATATGCCTCTCCCCAAGTGCTACACCTTCCATGTGATTTAGTTTATTCCAAAGACTTGTGAAGGTGAAATGACTCTGAAGTCCCTTAGAGGAGGCACCTTAATTGACCCATTTCTTCTGGAGTCTGAGGGAGTTGAACTAGAGTAAGAAGGACTGATGGCCAAAATACATATTATGTCATTTTTAGTCACTTGCACATGACTGAAAGCTTTAACCAGCGTTGTCTTTGAAGAAAATGATAATGATGTAATTTATGCTCATGCTACCATCTCCCCACCCAAAGGCCTTTATAATTAATTAACTTTCAATGGCACATTATAAAATAGGTAAACCAAAGAAGTTCATGTCTTTGCCTATCATCCTACAGTGTGTGAGTTTTGATGATTTCTTGTGTTGTTGGATAGATTTGCTAACACTAGTGATCTTATTGGTGCTTTTTCATTGGGGCATGTGGTTATGGGTTAAATAGTAGTGACCTTGACTCAGTGTTGACTTAGTGTCGTACACTGTGAACTGGTCTGTTCACACCTCTCTTAATTTTCACCAAGCTATCTGTCAGAAAGATTTTATCTTTCCCTCTTTACAGAGGAAAGAAGTTTCACAGAAAGAATAGGAACCTGAGGTGTATATTGCTAGAGAGTGATGGAACTAAGAGTCAAAGGTAGCTTTTTGGGGACCCCAAGCCTACCTTCTTTCCATCTGGCAGGTCCAGGTTCCTTGCCAGGATCATACCAAAAGCTGACGTGCTTGCACAATGCAGACTCCCCCCCCCCCCGCTGGAAGTAAGGGAGGCTACAATCCATGCCTTGTGTGAGTCAATCCTTTCTGGGTTTCCAGACAATCAGTCCTTGCTCCTACTTTCTTCGTCATCTTCTGTTACTTAGCCAGAGACCATAAATAGGCAACTTATATTTGTGACTCATGTTGTTTTTCTATTGTGCTCATTATTAATAAAAATAGCTGACAACACCTACAAAGTAAGAATGAATAACACATACCCACTGTCTCTCCTTTTTTTGTTTTGTTTTGTTTCTCATTTTAGACATTTCGGGTGGCTAGCAAAATCTACCCGAATATATCTTACTTGTTTTCAGGATCTGTCAGAAAATTGTTATGTTGTCTTGAATCTTCAGTCTGCTGTTTGGCCCACACCCTTGTTTGGCATGAGGTGAGCCTAGCAATAAGAAAATAAACAGTTGCTTGTATAGCATTTCCATATAGGAAGTTATTATATGACACCCAAATAGAGAAACTCTGCTTTTTAGTGCAGGATGACTGAGGGGGAAGAAGTGCTCTCTCTTTCTTTCATTACAGTCTCACTCTGTCACCCAGTCTGGAATGCAGTGGCATGCTCATGGCCACTACAGCCTTGATCTGCTGGGCTCAGGTGATCCTTTTGCCTCACCCTTCCAAGTAGCTGGAACTACAGGCATGTGCCACCACAGCTGGCTAATTTTGTCAATTTACTGTAGAGATGAGGTCTTGTCAGGCTGCCCAGGCTGATCTTGAAACCCTGGACTCAGGCAATCCTCTTGCCCTTGCCTCCCATAGTGCTGAGATTACAGGTGTGAGCCATGGCACCCAGCATTCTCCTTTCAACTCTGGAACCAGGAGTCTGCATTCTTTCATTGCCTTGAGAACGCTGGTTTTCTTCTGAATGATTCTAAGTTTGTTGTGTTTTTCTCTCCCATTATGCTGTAAGTTTCGTGATAGTGGGTCCTGAGTTTCCCTAAGTGTTTTCATCCTGTTTCTAGTAGTAATTGGTTTTCAGCCAAGGCTGAGGGGGAAAAGCATTAAGATAAATAGATAAGATATGAGTTCAAGTACCTGACAAGCAATTTGGACTTTATTTTATAGTCCAGCAGTTCTCAGTCTTTTTTTTTCCCTATCCCAGCACATAAAAAAATGTGACACACTTAGCAGCAATTGTGATCCTTTTCTTGAGTGCATGTGTGTGTTTCAAGGAAGGGAAAATAAGAACAAGGCAGCCATGTAGTGACAATTTCCAAAAAGAGGCATCTAATTTATGAAAAAAATTCCCTTAGCGGCTTGTGAAAACTATTCTTCCAGCTCCCACCAGGGGCGGTAGAGAGAGTAAAGAGTTACTGGAATTTTTAAGTGGGAACTTGGAAGGATGAAGAAGCATTATAGGAATGACACTGCTCAGGTGTGCTGGGTTGGAAGTGAGCATGAAATTAGAGACAGGAGGAAACTGTCATCACTTTGAATGCTATGGAAATCAGAGCTACACTGAGGATATAGCTGAAGAGAAGGGATGAGGGGGAGAAATACAATGGAGGAAGAATTAATGAGAGGAAGAAAGGAAGTGCTGTCACCACATTCACAGAATATGGGCTTCCCTGATGCTGATGGGGGAAGTGAGATTTTATGAACAGATATAGGACAGTAAAATGAAAAAACCAAAAACATAAACAAAACAAAAACTGGTTTAGGAAAGAACGATGGTGAGTTTGCACTTTCTAAGTTGACATTTATTAAAATGAGCAATTGTTTAATTTTCATTTTTGCAAATAGTTTTGGAATCAAACATGCCTCCTTACAATTATTTATTGTGGGGGGTTGTTAAGTTTGCTGGGTACCAATAATTTGATGTCACCACAACCTGTCTTTACACATGTTCCTCCTCTCTGAATTATAATCCTCTTTTTATTTTCCATGAACCTTTGCTTTGTGGATGCTAGCATGGGAGAGCTTATACCTTACGGAAATATGTATGAGTGATGATAATCTGAACAGATGGAATTATCCAAAATCTCTTAAGTTGAGATTCATGTATAAAGATCAATGTCTATAACCCAGACCACAGTTGTGTTGTTTTTAATGAATGAAATATTCCATGGCTTAATGAAGTATCTTTTTATGTGCTTGTTTTCTTATCATGCACTGAAGTAGATACTCTTCAAAGATACCTGTCAAATCCTCATCCTTTCCTTCCTTTATGCACACACTTTTTTTTTTCTATGAAGAGGTGCATTCTATATCTCTTTCCCTGAATCATGACTGGTTTTGTGACAGGCTTTAACCAATAGGATGTGCCAGAAGTGAAGCTCTGCCGATTCTAGGTTTTGCCATTAAGGAGGACCGTGGCAGTGTTTGCTTTTGCTGTCTTGGACCCTGACTGCCATATCATAAAGAAGTGTCCTGCTAAAGAGGAAGGTCACGAGGAAAAACCTCTGAGGACCAGAAATCATGTAGAAAGCCATGTGGCAGAGACCTGAAATACCCCTTGAGAGCCAGCATCATCATCTCTGGATACACAAGCCCAACTCCTCCACCTACAGAATGAACCACAGGGAGTAGAAGAACTTCCTTGCCAACTGAAAAAAATCAGAGCACTAACAAATCATTGTTTGAGCCATTAAGTGTTAGGGTGGTCTGTTACATAGCAACTGATAACTTATCAGTTATATGCTTAAAATTTCTTTTTATCATGCAATGGTTAAAAGATAAAAATACAGGTAGGCCAGGCGGGGTGGCTCACACCTATAATCTCAGCACTTTGGGAGGTTGAGGTGAGAGAATTGCCTGAGCCCACGAGTTTGAGACAAATCTGGGCAACTTGGCGAGACCTCATCTCTACAGTAAAAAAAAAAAAAAAAATTAGCTGGGGGCATGGTGGTGCATGCCTGTAGTTCCAGCTGCTTGGAAGGCTGAGGTGGAAGGATTGCCTGAGACCAGCAGGTCGAGGCTGTGGTGGCCGGGAGTGTGCCACTGCTCTCCAGTCTGGGTGACAGAGTGAGACTCTAACTCAAAAAAACCAAAAACAAAAACAAAACAGGCAGAAGGATGGGAACAATAGACACTGAGTACTATTAAAAGGGGGAGGGAGCAAGGGGTAACAAGGGCTGCCTGACCACCCATCAAGTGCCATGTTCGCCCAGGGAGTCATTACCATCCCAAACCTCACCATCCATGCTATATACCTATGGAACAAATATTTGTATGTACCTTTGAATCTAAAATAAAATAAAATTAATGTTTTAAAAAAGATAAATATAAATATAGATCACAAGGCATGATAATAAAACAAGCATTTATTAAAAATCCCCACATAAGAATGGTAATAGTTTCAATATTATTGAAGTTAAACCTCTGGCCCTCACTATCCTCAATTATATATTGATTATCTCTTTGTTTTTAAAAAATGGCATTTTCATTCATCTGCCACCAAATAACATAGTGATCTATTGAAGCAGGCATCTTTGGAGAAAGCTGTGTTCTGAGCCCTATCTCTTTGCTACTCTCCTAAAAGGAGGGGAGTGTGTGGGGATTATAGCACCATAACTTCAAGACCTGAGAGAGAGACTTTAAGTGGATGACTCAGAGAGCTCAGTGTATGACCTCTGCAGCTAGTTTAGTAGACAGAGATGGATTGGCTAACTGCTTTCTTTGGCAGCATAGCCAGGGGAGTTTCTATTGCTGAGGGATTAACCTGCACCCCCACATTTTAGCAAGAAAAGGTTGTGAGTTTTTCATGTACCACAGGGGAAGAGGGAAGGGAGGGAGAGGGAGAAAGTGAGAGGGGGAGGGAAAGGGAGAGGCAGACAGAGGTAGGGAGAAAGAGAGAAAGAGAGAGAGGGAATGACAGAGGGGGAGAGAGGGAGAAGGGGAGAGAGAGAAGGAGAAGATGAGGGGGAGAGAAGGAGAAGGGGGAGAGAGAGTGGGAGACAGAAAAAGACAGAGGAGGAAGGGAGAGGGAGAGGCAGGGAGGGAGATTTTGTGTGTATGTATCTAGAGAGAGAAAGAGAGAGAGATCAAGTGAACTGTACATAGAGAGAATTTTAGGCAGATCTGAGGTTCTTGAGGGTTGGTGAAGGAAAATCAAGTGATAATCCGGAAGAGAGATGCATAGGGTTGGTCAGGGTAACTGCCCATCAGAGTGACCCAGAGATGCAAACTTCTGAAGAGACCATGAACACCCCCACAAAATAGTTTGCTTTAAACACCTGCCAGGTCCTGAAGGCTCAGAGACTACTCACAATCCTACTAGTCCAAATAGGAATTTCTCATACTCTTTCATCTCTTCTCTCTCTGTCCTCTAGCCTCCTGCTGCTCAAAGTGTGGAACTTGTCAGAAATGCTGAAACTCAAGCCCTGCCCTGATCTGCTGGATCACCTACATTTTAACAAGATCACCAGGTGATTTGCATACCTATTAGGGTTTGAGGAGTGTGGTAAGCCCAAACTAGGTTCACAAACTGTAGAGTTGTGCTGGTGGAAGCTGCCTGGCAGTGGGAAAAATCAGCCTCACTCCCCCACTTGAAACAGAGAAAAGCCTTCCTCACTGAGCACATCTCAGAAGGGAAAGTAAGCAACAAAAGTAAACTTGCATTTTATTTACACCACTCAAGTGCAAGTTCAAAATTTTGGGGACAGGCATTTGATAAAAGCTAGTTTATTTCTTCCCTTTTCCTTTTCCCTTTTATAATAATATTTTCTCAAACTGTGGTCTGCTTCAGAATCTCTTGGGTTGCCGATGCTTTGGAGCTAATGACTTGGATCCCACCTGCATTTTTTAAAATAAGTGCCCTAAGTCAGGGGTCCCCAGTCCCTAGACTATGGACTGCTATCAGTCTGTGGCTTGTTAGGAACTGGGCTGCACAGCAGGAGGTGAGTGGCAGGCAAGAAAGTGAAGCATCATCTGTATTTATAGCTGCTCCCTATCACTCGCATTAGCGCCTGAGTTCCACTTCCTGTCAGACCAGTGGCAGCATTAGTTTCTCATAGGAGCAAGAACCCTATTGTGAACTCTACATGCAAGGTTTCTAGGTTGTACATTCCTTATGAGAATCTAATGCCTGATAATCTGAGGTGGAGCTGAGGAGGTGACGCTAGCACTGGAGCGTGGCTGCAAATACAGACTAACATTAGCAGTTAATGTTTAACTGCACATTCCCCCACCCCACCGTCCATGGAAAAATTGTCTTCCACAAAACCGGTCCCTGATGCCAAAAAGCTGAAGACTACTGCCCTAAGGGAAATTTATGGACACTAACCCTTAGGATGACTGACCTAGCATTCCGTGGCCCCCAAACATTGCCCAGTGGCTACTACTCCTTTCTTACCCTAGTGTTTCCTTATTACCCTAAAGCCAGTCACATCAGAAGCCAAGAGAGAGGGTAAGACCAACAATGTAAGGAAGTGAGAGGCTAAATTCCATATTGTTGCTGACTAAAGGTCATCATCCTGACTCTTCCTCCCTTTCATTCTCTTGTTTTGTGTATAGAAAACCCCACCTTTCCATCCTAACCCATCTGAGTTCCCTGTCTCCTAACCTTCTGATGTTCTTAATGCCAACTAGGGAGCTTAACTTGAACCTGGGGTAAATCCTTGCCACAGTTTTGGGGGGTGGGAGGACTAGCTCTCTCTGCCAGAGCTATATTGGTAGGTGGAGATGTGGTCTCAAGACAGGTTGGAATGCTGAATGATTTTTGTTCCAGAAACTAACTGAGTATCCTTACTCACACTTTAGATCAGGCTGAGAAAAAGACCACTGTTTATCATGGTTTTTAGTGGAAAATCTCTCCTCTTGACTTACTGATTTGGAAGACTTTAACCCATTTTTAAGTTAAGAGTGGCTTGTGTCACTGTGACTCAAAGCTTGTAGTAGGTAAGGTGAATTCATTCATCCATAGGCTCCTTGTGATGGGATAATTGTTTTTCTGAGCAAAAGATGATTACAGTCATCTCATTAATACCCACAGATACCTCGGTCACTGGCAACTGGCTACCCTGAATAGTATATGGCATTAAATTCACCAGAAAGACCAGCTTGTCATAAAAAGCATATTTTAGGTTTCAAGCGCAACTCTCATTTGTAAAGAGAATTCCATAACCAAATGCCTTTTTAATCATTTGTTTTTGTTTAAGACAGGCTCCGTGAGATTTCTTAGACTGTGGAGGAGCTAGAAGGTAAAAGCTTCGGGAAGGTAATGACTATACAGAGAGCCCTGCAAGGGACTGTGCCTGAACTACGCCTGGGAATAGCTCACCTAGAGAATAGGACTCCGTGGCCTGCATATTGCTGAGCAATGGCTACAAACCTGGTTGCTGTCAGGGACAAAGCAAAAGGCAGGGTGATATCAAAGCCCCATTGCCCAGAATGTCCTACTGCTGACATGAAATGGAACTTACAGAGGAAGAAGATGTCATTTTCATCCACATGCTACAGGCTTGGAGCGAACTCCTTGGTGATGGTTTTTTTTTTTTATTTTTTTAACTTTTTTCATGAGCTCCTCACATCCACAGGAAGAGAAGCTAATGTTCTCTAAGAACACTGGAAAAATGCTTGTTCACCAATGATGGTTATGTGAGTCCTACATACAGCATTATACAGATTTTAGAAACCTTGCTTTTGGAAACTGTGATGCTTTTCATACATAATAGAATCATGGATACTGCATAGTACTAAATTAACATTATGTGGATAAATGTAACATGATATACTTGAATATTTATAACATATTTCTTCACCAAAACAATGTGCTTTAGTGAAAGAAGCATGCATCTTAGAATGAGACAGAGATAAGTTCAAATTATGATTTGCCCACCTCCAAGTTAAGTGCTCTTGGGCAAGTCATTGGCAGTCTATCAGAAAGTTTTAGCTACACAATAGAAATAGTGATAGCTATTTCACGGAGCTATTGTGGGATAAAATAATATAATAACATCTAGCACATATCAGTACATGCCCAATGGTATTTGTTTAATACACTGAATATTTAGTTTTCCAGTTTGCTTCCATTTTCATATATACACTAAGTCAAAAGCTTCTTCTTTTTATCAAAATCAATGAATTATGGTCAAAATATTAGCAATGTTTCCATTAAACCAGGGGACCTCAAACTTTTAAAACAGGGGGCCAGTTCACTGTCCCTCAGACCGTTAGAGGGGCAGACTATAGTTTAAAAAAAAAAACTATGAACAAATTCCTATGCACACTGCACATATCTTATTTTGAAGTGAAAAAACAAAACGGGAACAAATACAATATTTAAAATGAAGAACAAGTAAAGTTAAATCAACAAACTTACCAGTATTTCAGTGGGAACTATGGGCCTGCTGTTGGCTAATGAGATGGTCAATGTCCGGTTCCATATTTGTCACTGCTAGTCGTACCAAGTTAAGGCGGCAAAAACACCCGGCAGGCCAGATAAATGTCCTTGGCGGGCCGCATGTGGCCCACGGGCCGTAGTTTGAGTACTCCTGCATTAAACTAGTTGCGTTTCTTGATGGACTACCCATCAGGAATGAAAAGTCATGTGAAGATGTAAAGAAAATTTTCGTGAACTGTATATAAGTCTAAAAAAATAACAATGTGATAATAAGGAAGAGTAAGAGATACTTTAAAGAGAAACTATGAAAAATGGATTCATTGTTTGCTCCCAGACTTTGTTTTCTTCTTGTACTTCATATAAAGTTCAATTCCGTTGTTTTTCACTTTGAGAGTTTTACAGAAAAATAGAAAAAACAAAACAACCCTCCCCCCCACAAAAAATAACAGCATGAGGGAAGTTGTAAGACTTGGGAAATGACAGAGTTCTTGACACTAAGCTTTAAACCCACAGCTGTGGATCCTGACTCCCCTGCTGAGATGGCAAGTGGAAACCCCATTGTTTTTTCCCCCCTGCTTCTCATTTTAAAATGTATGAAATCTTCTGATGGTCCACTCCGTCACCTGAAGACCTTTGCCAGTGACGCTTCTCTCCAGTTGTACTTTGGGGAATGCCAGCGGGAATGACAGAGCAGCGGGCTCCTCTCCTCAGGTAGAGAACCTGTGGGCTTGGTAACCCCTAAACCCTGTATAGAGATTCTACCCCAGATAGTCACAGGAAGCTCATACATACTCACTTTTACTTTAAAATATTTGAGCCGGGCTCAGTGGCTCAGCCTGTAATCTCGTGCCTTTGGGAGGCTGAGGTGAGTGGATTGCCTGAGCCCGCAGGTTCGAGACCCGCCTGGGTAGCGAGACCTCATCTCTACAATAAAAATTAAAAAATCAGCCGGGTGTTGTAGTGTATGCCTGTGATGCCGGCTACTTGGAAGGCTGAGGCAGAAGGATCACTGGAGCCCAGCAGGTTGAGGCTGCGGTGGCTGGGAGTGGCCACTGCACTCCAGTTCTGGGCGACAGAGTGAGACTCCAAATCA
>NW_007248611.1:48175-52707 GCF_000164805.1 Carlito syrichta
GGGACAGAGGGAGACCCCAACAAAAAAAAAAAAAAAAAAAAAAAAAAAATATATATATATTATATATATATACACACATATATATATATTTCTGTTTGTATGTTGAAAGATATTTATGAAGAATGTTTTAAGTGTCTATGTGGTGGCCTTAGTGAAGGAGACTGTGACATCTTCATGAAACTCCAAATGTTTTCTAGAATTCACTTCCCTGCATATTTCAGGGTTAGGGTAGTTCATGAGAAAACCAGCACAGTCTTTTTTTTTTTTTTTTTAGTGCTAGGTGATTGACGCAGAGTGCCAGTCAAGGAGGCAGCCTGATCTGGTTGGTTCACCTGGGTGGCCAGGTTGGTAGCGCCTGGGTCTGCAGCTTTTCTCACTCTTGCCAGATTGTCTGCTCAAGCTTGTCTAGTCCTCTGTCAATGGGCATCGACTTCACCCGCAGATCACCTGTATTGTTGAGGTGAGAGACAGATGCCAGTTTAGGTTTCTCCTCACCCTCCCTGACTGTACATTCAGCTATTCTTCCCAAAAACGGTTCCAGCTTGCCTATAGCAATCTCAGGCCCCACATCAGTTGCAGAGGAAACATTCAGCTCCTTCATCATTGCTGTCATCATCGTCCTTGTCCTCTTTTTCCTCCTACTTTTCCTTCTGTTGTTGTTGTTGTTCTCCTCCTCCTCCTTTTCCTCCTCTTCTTAGTCTTCTTGTTCTTGTCCGCCTTCTCCTCCTCCTCTTCTTCTCTTCTTCTCTTTCTCCTTCTTCTTCTGTCAAAGTCTCATTCTGTAGCCCAAGCTAGAATGCAGCAGCATAACTGCTCACTGCAACATTAATCTCCTGGGCTCAGGTGATCTTTCTGCCTCAGCCTCCTAAATAGTCAGACTACTGGTGTGTGCTACCACCACATGCCTGACTTACTTACAGATTTTTTTGTAGAAACAGGTCTCATCATCTTGCCTAGGCTGGTCTTAAATTCCTAGGCCTAAGAGATTCTCCCACCTTGGTCTCCTAAAGTGTTGGGATTCCAGGCATGAGCCCCTGTGCCTGGTCTCAGATTCTTTATCTTCTATCACTCATAGTAGTTCTGCTTCTTGGTTTGAGCCATAATTGATATAGCCTACAGGCATCAGACACTGTGCTGAGCTCTGGGATAATAATGGCGAACCAGATACGTGTTGATCTCTTTTATGGATATTAAAGCCTAGTTTAGGATATTATTATTATAATACAAAAGGTAAAACACATGCTATTTTGAATTTTCAGTTGAGCTGAGGGTGTTTAATAGTGCCATTATTTTTATAGCACTTTGTACTTTTCAAAGATCTTTCTTTGATTAAATCACTGTCACAACATCTTTACAGCTGCAAAGAAGACTAAGTGGGGCTTTCAGATCACTCCCATCTTCAGGTCACACAATTTGTAAGTGGCAGGTATTTAATTTTCTGATTCATATTACAGCACTTGTTTTAATCAAATGTCATGAAATTAAATCAAATTTCTTTTTTTGTTGTTAGATTAGAAAATATAGTTTATTTAGAAAGTAAACTAGAGAGAGAGAGAGAAAGAGGTGATTCACCTTTCCAAGGTAGGGGAGGGGGCCAAAGCTTAAGAAAACATGGTCTGGCCAAAGCTCAAAGAGCACATGGCCACACCATACCTTAGCAAGGCAATGGCCCAATTTTCTTACTTTCTTAGAGCAAATATTATTACGGTCAGTTGTGTCTGCATATTACCAAGATGTTTACCAATCTGGAAAAAAAGTAACATAAATCTAATGAGATCTTGCCACTATGCAGAAAACCACATTGAATTTTTCAGTTTTCAAACAGTTATCTTGATATTAAGTAGATGTGACCATAGAAATATGAACAAATAAAATGCCAGTTATCTTGGTGACTTTTCCTTTAATGCTAAACTTCATATGATGTCCCCTGCCCAAAAAAAATCAAAATTATTTTCTGGAGGGTGGGTCCCTTGTAGTACAGGTTCTTCTGCTAAGTAGAACCCATCAACATCAGGGTACCAGCTAGGGTTGTTGTGAGAGGCTGAGTTTGACTTCAGTGATTTTTTGTTGCTGTTGAGATTCTTTCAGCAATTTTGCCCATTTCATGATGGGTGATACACGAGTGCACTTGCCCACATCATGCAGAGTGTTCAGCAGTTTTTGACTAAAATACAGCATAACTCCCATGTCCCACACTCCCTATTCACCTGATCTTGTCTTCAGAGATTTTAGAAAAAAAATTTCCCTGAAGGAAAATGTTCTAAAAGGGAAACATTTTGCTGATGTTGAGAGGTGAAACAAAAAACGGCAGAAAGACTAAAAGGCACCAAAATGGATGCGTTCAAAAACTGTTTTGAGCGGTGAAAAAAACATCTCAATAGGTGCATTGCATCAAATGGCGAGAGAAATTAAAAGGTGACTGAAGTTTAAACATTCAAGAATAAATGCACAATTTTTTTTGATCAATATTTTTTATTTTAAAATTGTGGGGTATAGTTAAGGGTTAGGTATACAAATATGCATCATTCAGCCACCCTTGTTGATAAGAGGTGTCTCACCATCCCCAGACAGATATTGACTACCATTAATCCCACCTCCTGTCCCCTCTCTCCCCCCCATAGTTTCCCCCAACTGTCAATCCCTTCCTTATAGTATTATGATAGATGTTCAAGGTCCACTATATGAGTGAGAACATGTGATACTTAGATCTTTGTTCCTGTGAGAGATCACTCAGTATTATAGACTTTAGTTCCATCCAGAGTGCTGCAAAATTCATGATTTTGTTCTTTTTTATGGCTGCGTAGTGTTTCATCGTGTATATGTACCACATTTTTAAAATCTAGTCCTCTTCTGATGGACAACATGGTTGATTCCAGGTTCTTGTTATTGTGAACAATGCTACGATAAACATATGTGTGCAGGTATCTTTTTTATAGAGTGATTGGAGTTCTTCAGGGTATATTCCAAGCAGGGGGATTGCGGGGTCATATGGGAGGTCAATATTTAGAGCTTTTAGGAATCGCCACACTGCTTTCCACAGAGGTTGCAATAGTTTACACTCCCACCAACAGTGTAGAAGTGTTCCCTTTTCACCACACCCTCTCCAGCAACTGTTATTTTTTGAGTTATTGATAATTGCCATTCTCATTGGAGTTAGGTGGTATCTCAGTGTGGTTTTGATTTGCATCTCCTTGATGATTAGTGAGGTTGAACATTTCTCCATGTATCTGTTGATTGCCTTAGGTAGAATGGACATCTTCATAATGTTGATTCTTCCAATCCATGAGCATGGGATATTTTTCCACTTGTTTGTGTCATCTTTGATTTCTTTGAGCAGAGTTTTGTAGTTTTCATTGTAAAGGTCTTTCACATCTCTGGTTAGGAAGATGCCAAGGTATTTCTTTTTGTGTGTGTGGCTATTGTGAATGAGATTGTGTTTTTTATTTGGGTTTCTATTTGTTTATTACTGGTGTCAAGAAATGCGATTGTCTTTTGTACATTTTTATTTTATACCCTGAGACTTTGCCAAAGTCCTTTATCAGTGCAAGAAGGCTTTTTACAGATTCTCTTGGGCTTTCATGGTACACAATCATGTCATTGGCAAAGAGGGCTAACTTGACTTCTTCTTTTCCTATCTGGATACCCCTGATTGCCTTCTCTTTTCTGATTGCTCTAGCTAGAACTTCCAATACTATATTGAACAGGAGGGGAGAGAGTGGGCATCCTTGTCTTGTTCCAGTTTTCAGGGGAAATGGTTCCAATTTTTGTCTGTTTAGGAGTATGCTAGCTGTGGGTTTCTGATAGATGGCTTTTACTATTTTGAGGTATGTTCTATGTATGCCTAGGTGTTCTAGGGTTTTTATCAGGAAGGGGTGCTGGATTTTATCAAAATTTTTTCTGCATCTAATGATATAATCATGTGGTTTTTTGTTCTGAGGTTTGTTGACGTATTTAATTACATTTATTGTCTTGCAAATGTTGAACCAGTCTTGCATTCCAAGGATGAAGCCTACTTGTTCATGATGGATAATTTTTGAGATGTGTTGTTGAATTCGGTTTGCTAGGATCTTATAGAGAATTTTGGCATCTATGTTCATTAAAGATATTGGCCTGTAGTTATCTTTCTTTGTTGGGTCTTTACCTGGTTTGGGTATCAATGTGATGTTAGCTTCATAAACTGATTTGGGGAGGGTTCCATCTTTCTTAATCACCTGGAATACTTTCAGTAGGATTGATATAAGCTCCTCCTTAAATGTCTCATAGAATTCTGCTGGAAAGCCATCTGGTCCAGGGCTTCTTTTGTAGGTAGTTTTCTTTTTTCTTTTTTTTTTTTTTGAGTTGGAGTCACACTCTGTCGCCCAGACTGGAGTGCAATGGCCACTCCCGGCCACTGCAGCCTTGACCTGCTGGGCTCCGGTGATCCTTCTGCCTCAGTCGTTCAAGTAGCTGGAATTACAGGCATGCGCTATCATGCCCAGCTGATTTTTTGATTTATTGTAGAGATGAGGTCTCACTGCCCAGGCGGGTCTCGA
>NW_007248611.1:52727-66183 GCF_000164805.1 Carlito syrichta
TCGATTTCTTCTTGTTTCAACCTAGGCAGGTTGTGTGATATCAGAAAGTCTTCCATTTCCTTAAGGTTTTCCAGTTTGTTTCCATACAAGTATACATAGTAGTCTCTAATGATCTTTTGTATTTCCTCGGGGTCAGATGTGACTTCATCTTTTGTGTTTCTGATTGTTTTTATTTGAGCTTTTTCTCTTTTTTTCTTGGTCAGTCTAGCTAAGGGATCATCAATCTTGTTTATCCTTTCAAAGAACCAGCTTTTTGTTTCATTGATTTTTTGTATTATCTTTTTGTCTTCTATGTCCTGGATTTGGGCTTTTATTTTGGTGATCTGGATTCTTCTGCTGAAGTTAGGGTTTAGGTGGTCTTGCTTTTCCAGCTTCCTAAGGTAGCTTGTTAGGCTATTAATTTGTGATCCTTCCATTTTCTTCATATGCATTTATAGGGATATGAATTCCCCTCTTACTACAGGTTTCATGGTGTCCCAGAGATTTTGGTAAGATGTCTCTTCATTTTCATTTGTTTCCAGGTATCTTTTAATCTCTGTTTTGATTTCATCATTGACCCAGGAGTTGTTTAGCATCATGCTGTTTAGTGTCCATCTCTTTGTGGGTTTGGGTGAAACTTGTTGGTGTTCATGTTTATTTTTATTTCACTGTGGTCCGAGAAGGTGCATGAAAAAATTTTGATCTTTTGAAATTTGTTTATGCTTGATTTATGGCCAAGTATGTGGTTGATCTTAGAGTACGTTCCATGTGGTGCTGAGTAGAATGTATATTCTGTGGTCGTTGGGTGGAGCTCTGTAGGTATCAATTAAGTCCATTTGGTCAAGAGTCACACTGAGGTTCCGGATCTCATTGCTGATTTTTTGTCCTGATGATCTGTCTAGGGTTGTGAGTGGGGTATTAAAGTTCCCAGTTATGATGGTGATAGAGTCAATATCTTTCTTTCGTTTTCCTAGGAGTTGGTTTATAAAAGTTGGTGCACCTATGTTAGGTGCATATATGTTTAGGATAGATATTTCTTGTTGATGGAGTGAACCTTTTATCATTATGTAGAGGCCTTCTGTATCTTTTTAAATTTTTGATAACTTAAATGGTATTTTGTCTGAAATTAGGATCGCGACTCCTCCTTTCTTTTGTGTTCCATTTGCCTGAAAATTTATTTCCCATGCTCTTACTTTCAGTCTGTGCATGTCCTTTCTAGTGAGACGGTTCTCTTGAAGGCAGTATGTTGTTGCCTGGTGATATTTTATCCATTTTGCCATTCTATGTCTTTTCAGTGGTGCATTTAGTCCATTCACATTCAGGCTAATTATTGAAATGTGAGAGTTGGTCTCTATCATAAGGTTCTTATAGAGTTGTTGTTATTGTTCCTCTTGGTTTGTTATATTTCTTTTTTTTTTTTTGAGTTGGAGTCTCACTCTGTCACCCAGACTGGAGTGCAGTAGCCTCTTCTGGCCACTGCAGCCTTGACCTGCTGGGCTCGACGATCCTTCCACCTCAGCCTTCCATGTAGCTGGAACTACAGGCGTGCGATACCATGCCCGGATAATTTTTGATTTATTGTAGAGATGAGGTCTTGCCAAGTTGCCCAGACAGGTCTTGAACCTGCAGGCTCAGGCAATCCACTCATCTCAGCCTCCCAAAGTGCGGGATTACAGGCTGAGCCACCTAGCCCAGTGGTTTGTTGTCTTTCTTTTGGTTTTGGGGTTGGTTCATGTGCATTTTACTCTTTTTCCTGTACTCTTGTGAAGAACGTTGTTCTTTTTTCCTTTTCTCCTGTGTTTAGTACTTAAGTGTTTCATGTAGAGGTGGTCTGGTGGCAGCGTAAGTTCTTAGGGATTGGATATCTGGGAAAGATTTTAATTCTCCCTCACTGATGAAGCTTAGCTTGGCTGGGTAGGTTATTCTTGGTTGAAATTGTTTATCTTTTAGGACTTTGAAGATAGGGCTCCAAGCTCTCCTAGCCTGTGGGGTTTTTGTAGATAAATCTGCTGCTATTCTAACTGGTCTTCCATGGTAGGTGCTCTGACCTTTTTCTCTTGCTGCCTTTAGGATTTTTTCTTTTATACCTACTTTGTTTAGGTGAATTATTATGTGTCTGGGAATTGGTCTTCTCATTTGTGTCTTGCAGGGGTTCTCTGAATATCTTTTGTGTGAATTTTCATGTCACTGATAAGATGAGAGAAGTTTTCTTCAATAATTTCATGGAATGTTTGTTCCAAGGTGGCCTCTGTTTCTCTTTCTGTTTCAGGAAGGTCAATTACTCTTAAGTTCTTTCTCTTGAAGTAATCGCTCATCTCTTGAAGGTTTTGTTCTGTCTTTTTAAGCTTATTTTCTGTGTTTTTTACAGTTTGGGTTAGTTCTATATTTTGGTCTTTAAGCTCTGAGACTCTTTCTTCTGCTTGGCTAATTCTGCTTTCCATGCTTATCAGTTTGTTATTTATTTCATTCACAGTAATCTTTATTACTGTTATTTCAGTTATCAACTTCTTCCTAGTTTCTTCTTGTCACTCCTCAATTATTTTTAATCTCTCCATTAATGTCTTGATATCTAGGTTTGTAGTTTGAGACCAGTCATTCTGGGGGCTCATTTTTGTTTGCATTCCAAAGTCAGTTTTCTCAGTGTCTGCCCTTCCAGGGGTCTGGGAGAGACCCATATTCTTCTTTTGGGTTTTCTTCATTTGTGTAGATTTCTCTCTCTCTCCCCCTTTCTCTCCCCTTCTTTGATTCTGTTTTTTGGGGAAGGTGGGGTTGCTTTTGTTTCACTTGTGCAATCTCCTGTTCTTCCTTATGAGGGTCCTCTGGCTTTGTTCATTTTTGAGGCTGGAGTGTGGACTGGGGGCTGTACTTTTTGCAGTTTTGAGGTTTAATTGAGGGGGAAGCTGTGATTCAG
Organism: Carlito syrichta; assembly: GCF_000164805.1. Lineage (NCBI taxonomy): Eukaryota > Metazoa > Chordata > Mammalia > Primates > Tarsiidae > Carlito > Carlito syrichta. The sequence continues at coordinate 55,618 of NW_007248611.1, forward strand.
AATATATCTGTTGATTCCAGTATCCACCAACAGGTGTATGGGCACACTGGAACCTATTTCCCACTACCTTACAATCTGTCCATGCAGCAGGATGTAGGTTTGGTCCCTGGAACAAATGGAGGTATGAAAGAGGAAAATAATGGAAGAAGGGCGGTCAGTAGAAAGTTAGAAAGAGAGAAGAATGAGACGGAAAACAGACATACATACCAACTAACAGGTGAAAAAAGAGACACAAGGCCAGAGAGGCGTGAAAAAGACACAGAAACAAAATTCCCTGAAGCATACTGGTAACCACACAAAGACAGTCCAATAAAATCATGCCTTTTGATGCATTTTCCCCAACACAAACAGGTAGTCTAAGTCAAAAAACAAACAAAAGTGAGTAAAACAAATTGTCAAAATGATAAAATCAAACGTCAAAATAAGAAATCAGACTAGCTCTGGAATCTTTCCTGAGTGTCTAAGTCTCTTCAGCTCTGATCTCCAGTCTCTCCCCTTTGCTTTCATTGCAGGCAGATGGATTTACTCGCAGCTTGGGTTTGTTCTTTTAGCCTGCTGCCTGAGAGGTCTGCGATGCTAAGTTGCCTGGATCTGATTCAGTGTAGGGGAGGAGATTTGTCTCCTGTTTAGCGATGTTACTTCAGTAACTGAGTTGGCGGCTGTTTGTAGGTGGGTGGGGCAATGTAAAACTCTGCCTGGAAAATGGCCGGAGTGGGTAGCTCCTCTTTCGCGGATCCTTTCTCTCTGCTCGTCTGGGTCCCTGGGTGATCCACTATGACATGCTGTGGTGGCATGTGAGGCACCAGGGATCAGCTGCACAGCTGGGCACTGGATCTGGTGTGCCACCAGCAGCCTGGGGTGGAGGAGGAAGCTGGGAGTTCCCTCTTCTGGATATGTTGTTCCCCTACACAAGTATGGGGTTGAACGCTGGGTGCCTCAGCCAGGGTGGGACCAGAGCTCCAAAGGGCAGGTGGTGAGCAGTGAGAGTGGCTTTGGGCCCATCACAGGGTGCTTCACCCAGAAATGGAGCTGGTATCTCTGAGGAGCGAGCGCCTAGAGAATGCACAATTTTTAATAAATAAATTCCAGGGTTTTTTTTTGGTGTCACTGCTTGTGTTGTAGGCATCTACAGGTTTCTCTTTTTAGACTGTGTTCTTACATGGAGTGGCAGGAGAGATGCTGAGATCTGTGTGGATACTCTCACTGGAGGTGATCTTCTTCAATCTGTTCATACAGGTGCATAGCTGGAGTGACAGATACTTCTACCAATTTATGCCACCTAGATGGATTCTGACAAAATGTGAGTCTTGACAACATTTCCTCCAGAGCCTAAGAACTGTGAGTAGGTCAGACCAGTAATCCAGCCAGCTCCAGATTCTGTCTCTGTCCAAGCCAATAAGAACAGGCTTGTTGTCCTCTGTGATGCCATTCCTTAAGATTTAGGGTATATACTGGTTGGGCATGGTGGTTCACGCCTGTAATCCCAGAACTTTGGGAGGCCAAGGTGGGAGGATTGTTTGAGTCTAAAAGTTTGAGATCAGCTTGGGCAACATAGTGAGACCTTGTTTCTACAAAAAAGAAAAAAAATCAAAAATATTCGCTGGGCACAGTAGTGTATGCTTGTAATCCTAGCTACCTGAAAGGCTGAGGAGAGGGAGGGTTACCTGAGCCCAGGAGGTGGTGGCTGCTGTGAGCTCTAATTGTGCCACTGTACTCCAGCCTAGGCGGTGGAGTATATATCTATTATCTCTGATGTGTTCTTTAAACAATGCTTATTATCAGATTAATATATGCTGGTTTGCAAAATTAAACTCTATAGAAGGTTGTGGAGAAAAAAGAAAAGTCTCTTGTTCTCCTCCTTCCCCTAATTCTACTTCCCAGAGTAGGTCATTCTCAAAAAGCACTATATATTTCCAGATATTTTAAAGTCTATTTTTTTCAACTAGTATTTATTGAGTGCCTATTAATCACCAGGAGCTTTTCTTGGTATTAAGTTACAGCAGTAAACAAAACAGACAACCATAATTGTTTAGTATACATTCAGCCTATACCTATACATATGTGTTAGTTAATAATGTCAGCACCTATATACCTATATAAACCTATATGTATATGTGTGTGTCAGTTAATAATATATCAGCACCTATAACAAATAGACTCCAAATAGTACCAAGTTATAGAAATGTGTTTTTTTGTGAATGCAGCATAACTAGAATGTGAACAGTCACTTGGGCACTCGGGAAGATAGATGCTCTACTGCCTTTAAGACATGGATTCCAAGTTTTCGGAACAGTTGTTATTTCCGTCAACTAGAAGGAGTCAAGAAGGAGAGAATGGGGGAGGATTTTTATGGGTTAGATTCATACCATACATCCAGTCACATTTAACTATCTAGAATTCTATGACCGCATTGTACCATTTTACTACCTGTGTGGCCTTGGGCAAACTACTTAACTTCTCTGTGGCTTGAATTTCTCCTCTGTAAAGTTCAGTTAATAAGAATATTTATGCTGAGGGCTGTTGTGTTGATTAAATTATGTAATACACATAAAGTCTTTTGAATAACCTGTCACAAAATAAGAGCAATAAATATCAGCTGGAGAATGTAGTCTACTTGTGTGCCAGGAAGAAGTAGGAAATATGCATTTTAGTGAGAAATTAGTTGTTTCTTCTCAATAGATCTAAAAGCATTCCTTTGCACAAGTGGGATCAAACTTTACTCTCTGCAAATGGTTTTTATTATATTCCAAATATTTTTCCAGGTTAGAACTATAAATCTACCTATCATTTTTACCAGCTATTTAGTATTTGTCTTCATTCCATATGGATGTACCATAATATATTTAAATCTATTTATTGACATTTAGGTGATTTCTAGCTTTTATATAACAAAACTTTGGTGAATATTCTTGTCTACAGACTGTGGTGCATATCTACACTATATGCTGAAAATTCTTGGAAGTGAAATTCCTAACTTGTAGTATTGTTAAACACTTTAGAGCAATTAAATTTTTTAAAAAAAATTTTATTTTAAACAATTCAGGGCTAGGTATACAAATGTTCATTATGTAGGTATCCTTGTTGATGAGGTATGCCCACAGCAGTTTCCCACTACTGCCAACCCATCCCCCCATCTCCTGGCAGTTTCTCACTACTGCCAATCCCTTTCTTATAGTATGTATGATAATTGTTCAAGGTCCGCTTATGAGTGAGAACTTGTAGTACTCAGTTTTCTGTTTCTGTGATAGACCACTGAGTATGATAGACTCTAAATCCATCCAAGTTGCTGTTACATCCATGTGTTTCCTTTATGGCTGTATAATAGTCCATTGTGTAAGTGTACCACATTTTTTTTAATCTGGTCTGGTTTCCATGGGCTGCACAGTTGGCTCCATGTTTTTACTATTGTGAATAGTGCTGCATTAAACATGTGTGAGCAGGTATCTTTTTTGTAGAATGCTTTGAGTTCCTTCAGGTATATTCCCAATAGGGGGATTGCTGGGTCATATGGAAGGTCAATTTCTAGTTCTTTCAGAAATCGCTACACTGTTTTCTGAAGAGCTTCCTCTAGTTTGCATTCCCACCAGCAGTGTGGAAGTGTTCCTTTTGCTCTGCATCCTCACCAGCATCTGTTTGTTTTATTAATGATGGCCATTCTTACTGGGGTTAGGTGGTATCTCAATGTGGTTTTGATTTGCATTTTTCTGATGATTAGTGAGGCTGAGCACTTTCTCAGGTGTCAGTTGGCTGCTCGTATATCTTCTTTTGTGAAGTGTCTATTCATGTCTTTTGTCCACTTTTTAATGGGGCTGTTTATTTTTTTCCTTTTGGCATGTTTGAGTTCCTTTGTCAGATATACAGTTGGCAAATATTTTTTCACATTCTGTGGGCTGTCTCCCCATTCTCTTGATGGCTTCTTTTGCTTTGCAAAAGCTTTTCAGTTTGATAAGGTCCCATTTGTCTATCTTATTTTTTATAGCATGGGCACTTGGGGTTTTGATCAGAAATTGGTTGCCAGTTCCAATTTCCATAAGGGTGTCTCCTGCATTTTCTAAGGTTCTTATAGTTTGAGGTTTTACTTTTAGGTCTTTGATCCATTTAGAGTTGATTTTGTATATGGTGATAGGTACGAGTCCTGTTTCAATCTTTTGCATGCGATCAGCCAGTTTTCCCAGCACTATTTACTGAATAGGTTCTTCTCTCCCCTGTGGTTGTTGTTGGAGACTGTTTCAAAGATGAGTTGGTTGAGAAATTGAGATTTTAGAGCAATTAAATTTAATACAGTTTAATTGAGCAAAAAATAGTTCCTAATTTGGGCAGCCCTCAGAATCAGAAGAGGTTCAAAGAATTCTGCTTAGCAAGGAGGACAGGGAGCATTTATAGACAGAAAAGGAAGCAAGGTACAGAAACACCTTTATTGGTTATGGCTAGGTGTTTGCTTTATATGGACATGGTCTGGTCAGTTTGCCTCCGCTGATTGGCTGAACTTCAGCTGCTGTGGTTGGTTGAAACTCAGCTACTTGTTACTTATGCTGGTAATCTACTGCAAGTTAGGCTTTCAGTCTAGGTATTAAGTTAAATAGCAGTTTGTTATGTAGGAACTCAAGGTATGAAGGCATCCTCTTGTCAAATTTTGTTTATTTTAGCACTATATAACAATTCATGAAAACATTTGGCCACCAAACGAAGGAAAATTGGTCTTCTGTGAGGTTTTATTGGTGAATTACAAGCCCAGTCTTACCACTATTACATTATCTATTATATGTCAAAATGGAGGCAATATTAAAACTGTTTTAAAAAGTTTTTTTAGGGCAGTAGTTTAATTTTTAAGGAAATAATAATAGCTGTCATTTATTAAGTGCCCATTTTATTTTTAACTCATATAGCAATCTTCTAAAAGATTTAACAGATGATAGCCACTTAACAGTTGATAAAACTAAATATCAGAGTAAGTAAATTTTCTCAAGTCACGTGGAAAGTTTATAGTAGAGCTGCTACTTAGTCTTAGTTGTGCCTAATTTCAAAATCCTTTTTCTGTGTGAGTCAGTCTCCAAAAGAGGAAACCATTGCTCCTCAGGAGTCATTCTGCCATTAAATGGGATTAGAGCTTGAACTGACAGGCTGAGATGTAGCTGCAGCTCCACTTACCCCCTCAGCATTGGGGGTGCATAGTTCCTACTCAGTCTTCAGTTCACCTTACCTCCTCCAAAGCTGGGCAAGAGCTCTATTCAGTCAGCCCTGGTAGTTACCCCATTGTAGTATCTTGTCCATTCTACTTAGATTGCTTTTTCCTTTGTTTCACCTATCAGACTTCCCTAGGTGTGATTAGTAGAGAACTGTATAGAAATCACCAGGGGTACTGCTTTAAAACTCGCTCTGAGGGTTAGATTTAGTAATCTGCATTTTAAATAAGCTCTCTAGGTATTTTTATTCACAATAAGATTTCAGAACCACTTTCCTTAGCTTTTTGAGGGGGAGGAACTGTCATATTCCTTGCTGTTTCCAGGGGGTCTGCTATTTATTAAGTACTCATTAAATATTACTTAAGAAAAACTAATGAACCAACCAGAAAATATAGTTCCTAAAGAAAGTCTGGCTCATCTCTGTAATCTTTGCACCTTGCATGTGTTTGGAACATTGTAGGAGTTCAATAAGTGTTTGATAAAAGAAATTTTAAATGAATGAATAAGTGGCAAGGAGTTAAAAGAGTGAGTTTCTTTCTAGTTATATTTGTTATGTATTTATTCTGTGACTTTGAGCAATTCACAAAACCTCTCTGAACCTGAATTTCCACATTAAATAGATGATATAGTAATAGTTATTTACATCTCTCACAGCTTATTGTGGATAACAAATCCTTAAAGGACATTGTATATATAAACCACTTAACAGGATGTCTGGCATAGAGCAGCTGCTGAATTAAATGATGTTCATTGTGATGATTATAATGCCTGTAAAAAACGCTTCATAAAGCTTGAAGCAGATATCAAGTGCTGTGACTATTCCCATTACATAGTTACTTAAGCAGGCTACACAGACAATTATGCTTCACTTTCCTGGCTTTTTAGGAACACCAGGGGGTGTTTGATGTACACAGGGTCCAGAGAAAAGTTAGATGCAGCCTCTAAGATTTACTTCCTGTGTGATCCAGCACAATGTCTGGACCAGGACAATATATAGACCAACTGACAGAAATATAGAGATGCTTTCACTCTTCCTGGAGTAGGTAGCTGTTTTCTTGACCAGTTCCCTCAGAGAACCACAAAAGGCGCTGCTGGTCACACTGGGAAGGGAAGGAGCTGGAAAGAGCAGAGTCCCAATGAGTTATATCCATGGACTTCTTACCCCACAGTGAAAATAAAACAGAAATTTCATGTGAAGAAGTCAATTTCAGGCCCTGGTTTTGATATTTTTACAGCGAAGGGGTTTTATCATCCTTCCACTGACAAATCACATTTTGATCCACTTCAAAGGACTTTTCCATTAAAGTAACAGATAACTCTGGCCTAAGGGAACCCCTATGTCTGCCAGACATTTTGTAAGGCTGCTCTGTGAGTCTCTACGGAAGAGCTAAGATTTAATGAATTTCATTTATTTCGGTAAGCTACCTATTTTGTGGCTAGTGTTTAGAAGTTTTGGAAGATGACAAAATTGTCTGAAGGAAGGAATTGGCAGTGGACATATTTCAACTGTAAGTGGAATTCTGTAGTTGAGCAGACACTTCCCAAGAAAATTAGTGGAAAAAAGTGATCATCTAAAGGAAAAAAAAATGAGTCAAAAATTAAGCAAATTCTATAAATCATGCAACATAAATATCAGTGAATCAAATATTAATTAGTTAATGTATTATTTATAGATCAGGGTGCCCACTTTTCCACACAATCTTCTGGGGGTATTTTCTCTGTAAAAATTCTGCAGTTTACAGTCTTGTTCTGTGGTGACTGATGCTGTTCCACAGGTCAAGTGTAATTGGAGGAAGAATGGGCATCTTGTCCCAGAAAGATGTTTGGGTTGGTTGGCCAGTGACTTACTTCAGGTGTGGCCTGGCTTGAGGAGATGAGTTAACTAATCAGAGGTGCAAATAGAAGGAAGTCACAGTCAGCGTGTTGCTCAGCAAGCAAAGCTGAACTTGGGGTGAACCTCATGGTTGTAGGCAAACTTCTGGCAGAAGCCTGGCTGCTAGAAAAACTTGATGCAGAGAAGTCACAGTGTCCCCAGCAGCTGACAGAGGGTAGTCTTTGTTCATTATGTTTGCCTGATTTGGATCCCAGGAGGCTGGTCTTGTCTTTGCTCTTGTTCCTTTTTTATTTTATGCTCTTGTTCTTACATGGCTCCAATATTTCAGTCTGTATAAAATCCCCCCTTATGTGCTCAGTTAGGTCTTTATTCTCTTCAGCCAATACAAGTATAATTAGACCAATCCAATCTTGTTCTCTTTCCTAACCGTGTCTCATACTCCTCTCCCCTCTCTGACCTTTCCATGTTTGGAACAGGTTGACTTCTTGTCTTCTTCCAGTCATTTGCATTTTTTATTCCCTCCACCTGTGATGTTCTCCCAGCTCTTTACACACCTGACTCTTGTCCTTTATATCTCAGCTTTAACTTCTCCTCTTCAGAAGGCCTTCCCTGATCACTCAATCTGCTAGGTCATTCCTCGGTTATATTCTGTCTCCTCACTCTATTTTGTTAACAGCATGAATCACAATGACTCTAATTTGTTTCTTCTCATTGTTTGTCTTTCTTATTAGTATGTAAGCTTCATCAGAACAGGGCCCTTGTCTGATGTGTTCACTGCAATTTCTTAGTGCCTGTTCATAGTGTTCAAAAAGTGATAGTTATTCATTTATTTAAACATTTAACTTCTCATAAAATAGGCTCTCCCATCTGTCCAGCTCAATTTAAAGATAGTAAATAAATAAAAAGAACTAGGAGTGGTGGCTAACGCCTATAATCCCAGCACTCTGGGAGGCAGAGGCAAGAGGATTGCCTGATCCCAGTAGTTAGAGGTCAGCCTGGGAAACATGGCAAGAACTTGTCTCTACAACAAATAAGAAATTAGCTGGGTATGGTGGCACATGCCTGTAGTCCCAGCTACTTGGAAGGCTGAGGCAGAAGGATGGCCTGAACCCAGCAAGTTAAGGCTACAGTGACCATGATTGTGCCACTGTACTCCAGCCTAGGCAACAGAGTGAGACTTTTAGTTTAAATAAATAAATACATAAATAGAGATTGTTAAGAAATGCATGCAAAATTTCTTAATTTGCCTTTTATAAAAGATAAATTTGGAGGAAATTTTTATTCATTTTGTTGAATAAGTGAATGAATGAATGAATGAATGGATGGAATGAGTTTCTTAGCTTCAGATCCTGCCAAGACCAGACTTAACTTCCTGATTTTGAGTATTGTGGGATAACTCTGTGCCCTTATATTGAACCTCTCCTTTTTGCTTAAGCAAGTCTGAATGAGAGTTCTGTAAAAAATAAACATGCTTTGACAAATATGATTTTTCTGCCAATTTATATATAACCAAGAGAAAACACATAATAAATATTAAAATATTTGTCCAAATAAACACTGTTGCATATACAAAGATATGGTGCTATCGAGGGGAACCGTAGGAGGCCGACAGCTTTCCCAAGTGAAAGCTTACAATTGTTCATTGGATTCTATACATAAGTTAAAGTCTGGCATATGAAAAATAGTTTGAGTGCTGTTGTTTCAACATTCAGTTTGTTTGAAAGTTCAGTGCGCAAAGTCACATACCCCTAAGGCTATGTATGTCAAGTTAACCTGACATGGAGGTGTTCTGTTTGTGTCAACAGATTGTGCTTGGATTTCCTCTAAATAGCAGTGATTTGTCTAGAAAATATCTCATGTCAATGGGATGGGTACAGCTTCCTGGAAAGCTGTACCCATCGAGATGTCTCATATTATTATTGATGCATTATTTTTTTCTTTTGCTTATGAATTCATTTTTTTTTTTTTTTTTGAGTTGGAGTCTCACTCTGTCACCCAGACTGGAGTGCAGTGGCCGCTCCCGGCCACTGCAGCCTCGATCTGCTGGGATCCGGCGATCCTTCCACCTTAGCCTTCCAAGTAGCCGGAATTACAGGCATGTGCTACCACGCCTGGCTGATTTTTTGATTTATTGTAGAGATGAGGTCTCGCTGCCCAGGCGGGTCTTGAATCCGTGGGCTCAGGCAATCCACTCACCTCAGTCTCCCAAAGGCGCGGGATTACAGGCTGAGTCACCGAGCCCGGCTTATGAATTCATTTTACATGTAAGACAAATGATGAAATTTCACACCTCATTTCCTAACAATCTGTTTTATTTATTTAGTATCTTGAAGTTGAGTTGGACAGATGGGATGCCCATTTTTATAAGTGCACTCAAGAATTTAAATGCTTCTTTAGAGTTTACAGTGAGTGAGGAGCAAACACTTGAATGAATGACTCTCATCATTTTATCAAAAGAATCATAAAAAATTATCCATGCAGAATTTGCAAAGAAAGTAAAAAAATAAAAACTGGGTTCTGTACCCTTAATCCAACACCTTCCTAAGGAATATAAAAAACTTGAGGTTAAAGAAAGAGAGAAAGTATCTTTGCAGAACATTGTTGGAGGGATGTGACATTTTTCTTCTTCCCTTTAGGGGTGTAGGTAGGGAAACATTTACTGTTCACTTCAAGCCTAATGAGAGGGAGTTTTGCAGGGGATGTGAAGCCAGACTTGCTATGTGTCTCCTGGAATTTGGGGTTTAACCACAAGAGACTGGTGGTTGATTTACATTGAAGAAGATCAAAGGCAAATGTAGCAGGAGTTGCTCAAAATGGCAGAGGACAGTGGGCAGCAGTGGAACCATGATTGGTATAGGAAGATGTGAGTTCCTGTTGTGAGCCGGCCATGGAGGCCCACTGAGCATTAGGGATCAGGAAGGGCTGTTGACCCTGAGACCACTAGGATGCGTTCGGGAGCTATTGACCCCATTTCCTCCCCCTTTCTACTCAGCACTAACCAGATTAAGCTCCTGTGAGCTCAAAACATAGAAACTCTGAGATCAGGATAAACACAAGCTCTTACACTGCTCACCCTTCCTTGCTCTGCCAGGCTGCGGTGGCCTGGGTGAGGTCCTATCCATCCCGAAAAAGAAAAAGAAAACTTACCTTGAGGTCCCACGTTCAGGCGCCACTTGCCAGAGACCAGCTTCAGCTGGGTTCAGGGTACCCCAAAGGTGGAGATGGCGTCAGCGATTGGGGGGAAGAAGAGAGAAAGAGAGAGAGAGAGAAAGAAAGAGACTGGATTCCAGTCTAGTGCAGAAGCGATGTGTGTTATTGGGAATTACAGCGGGTCTTTTATACACAAAGTCAGATGTGGGAGGGGTGTCCCCCACCCACCAGAAACCTTAATCCATGAAAACTTAATCAATGATTGCCTTTAAACCCTTTTCATATGATAATCTTAAAATCCCATAACAAAGGATAACTTAATCCGTGACTGATATATTCTATAAACCTTTTTCATCCTAAGTTGATTGATTTATGCCAAGTTAAACAATTCTATAGAAG
>NW_007248611.1:66203-66945 GCF_000164805.1 Carlito syrichta
TAAGAATAAGGGTAAATTAATATTAATAGTATCGGTCCATATTGTCTGTAAAAGTGTGTGTATGTGTGTGTGTGTGTATTGATATATTAGTTTCCTAGGGCTGCTTTAACAAAATACCACAAACCTAGTGGTGTGAAACAATTGAAATTTATTCTCTCACAGTTTTGGAGATCATCAATCTGAAATCAAGGTATCTGTTGACAGGGCATTCTTCCTTGCCAGGGACCAGCTCCAGCTGGGTTCAGGATACCCCAAAGGTGGAGACGGCATTGGCGATTGGGGGAAGAAGAGAGAGAAAGAAAGAGACTGGACTCCAGTCTAGTGCAGAAGCGATGTGTGATATTGGGAATTACAACGGGTCTTTTATACACAAAGTCAGATGTGGGAGGGGCATCCCCCACCCACCAGAAACCTTAATCCATGAAAACTTAATCAATGATTGCCTTTAAACCCTTTTCATATGATAATCTTAAAATCCCATAACAAAGGATAACTTAATCCGTGACTGATATATTCTATAAACCTTTTTCATCCTAAGCTGATTGATTTATGCCAAGTTAAACAATTCTATAGAAGCTTAAATATTTACTTTACAAATGAAAGTGGCCCATCCCAGAATGTTTGGAATGTGGCCCAGTCCAAAGTTCACAGTGGGCTACCTGCAAGTAACCCAGCCGCATTCTTTCAACAAAATGGCTGTCTTCTAAAACTATATTGTACAATTTACACCTTCAATAAATCG
>NW_007248611.1:66965-109286 GCF_000164805.1 Carlito syrichta
GAACGCATCCTAGTGGTCTCGGGGTCAACGGCCCTTCCTGATCCCTAACGCTCAGTGGGCCTCCGTGGCCGGCTCCCAACAAGTTCCCACTGCCCAGGTGACACCACAGAAGGCAGCCAGGTGAAAGGTATATGAAGAGTCCCTCCCAAGAGGACAGCTTACCAGAATGAGGAGACCAAACAGTAGGAAGCTGTGGATCTATCACCAGGGGAGTGGAGAATAGAAAAAGTCAGTTGGAGGGTGTATCAACCTTAGAGAAACTGCACAGTTTAGTGTTCACTCCTGACTATCCACTGTGGTCAGAAATCATCAACATTAACTCATGATAGCACTACTCTAGCAAGACATTTGTTTCTCTTTTTTTTTTTTCTCCTCACTTGCATGCTAGCCAATGGGGCATATGGCTGTTCCTACAATGGAGTGAGGATACCATGGTAAAGGTTGGATGGGATGCAAGAGTTAGGAATGTGGCAAGGGATCTGGGGGAAGAAGAGCTGGCACTATGAAAATAATGGAGGTTGACTTGGTATCCCACTCCCCTACCTAATGCAGGTTTCTACCTGAAATAAGCCTGAACTAATAGACAGAAGAGAAATATATTAAATGAGACTGCTATTATGTCTAGAAGTAACTGAATAAAACTATATCATAACTTAAGTTTTTATCTAGGGACAAGAAGAAAGGTGAGAGGATTTGGAGGGAGTATTTGTATGTGTGGGTGTGTGCATGTGTGCGTGTGCGTGTGTGTGTTTGTGTGTGTGTGTGTGTGTGTGTGTGTATGTGTGTGTGTGTGTGTGTATTTTGAGTCAGGGTCCACTCTGTCACCCAGGCTGGAGTGCAGTGGTATGATCATGGATCACTGCAGCCTTGGCCTCCTGGACTCAGGCAATCCTTCCACTTCAGCCTCCTGAGTAGCTAGGACTATAGGTGCATGCTATCACATCTGGCTAATTCTTTGATTTTTTTTTTGTAGAGACAAGGTCTTGTTATGTAGTCCAGGCTGGTCTCCAACTCCTGGACTCAAACAATCCTCCAGCCTCTACCTTCCAAAGTGCTGGGATTATAGGTGTGAGCCATCATTCCTGGCCTGCAGGGGGTATTTGTGATAAAGAATAGACTTGGCGTTTTCACTTTTCTGAATTCAACCTGGTCAGCATAATAGTTACATATATAAAATATAAGAAATAATATGTATAGTTTAATAATACATATTTTTAGCTTCTGGCTTGGGGACTACACTAGGAAACACATTTGCCTAAGTCACAGTCTGACTTGTTTCTCCTTAGTCCATGGAGCATTGTTAGTCTCCAAATCTAGGTGCTGGGAATTCATTTCAGGTGTCATTAGTTTTGAAGACCTTTTCTGGTTGTTCTACTCATGGTCAATTTAACATTTCCTTTGCTGCTACTCCTCTGGCCACTTAGAATACTCTGTGTTTTGAGTGCTTTTCCTACATAAGAAGAATGATAGAATTTTTTTTTAGTTGCATTTTTCTTTTAGGCTAAGAGGGCATCATGGTATTAGCAACCAATAATTATTAAATACTTTTTCATTTTTAAAACAAAATAAAGCAAAGCAAGATAAAGATCCTTCTATTTACCTCCCAGGTTACTTTCTAGAAACCACCTTGTAGCAAAAGAATCACCTGGCTACATCTGCACTTCCATTGGGGTGGCTACACATAACTTTTTCTGGTACTTATAATTTTCTCTGCCAACTATGGAGCACTTTGGGGAGAAAAAGGATAATTTTTCAATGAATGTTTTTGTCATACAAGCATAGGTACACACATTAAAGATTTCCCTTTTGAACAAGTACACCACAGATTCAAATCTCACTAAGGTTTAAAAATATTCCAGATTGTACAACTTCTAAGTCTACTTATTTCATGTCACAAGGTCAGATCTCTTGTTTTGCTCAATGACTCTGTCACCTAAACCATCAGTTCAACTCTGTGTGGTGCTTTCTTGTGCAGTAGTATGCTTTCTAGCAGATGATAGAGTCACCACTCTGTTTTATGCTTGCAGAGTTTCAGTATATGTTATCAACATGTAGAGATTACACACAGATGGCAGATTGTGGCCATTTGCAAATATATTTCTATAATCATTTTTACAGATGGGAAATGCAATGATAAAATAGCAAAGAATTGGTTCTAAAGCACAGGAAATATGTTCAAACAGTTTCGTTCCCCAAAACAAACTTGACTAACTTTAAGTCAGATCTTGGCATGTGCTCTTATGTTCTTTCTTCAAGGCGATATTTGGTATTCAGGTTTTCCATGGCTTTTTTTTTATTACTAGTCGTTAGGTGTTCACATAACTATTCAAGAAATCATACAAATAGGAAGTAACTTTAATGAAATGATAAGAATTATGTTAAAGATTATTTGACTGCTTATAGCCAATGCGTGTTTGTTCCTACGGCTTCTTCTTTTCCCCCTTCTCTCCTGAAACAATTGGCCATCAAGGTTTTAAGTATAGCTGCTCTAGAAGATTCCCAGATGTCCTCATATAAGAAAATGATTACTTATTTTCTTATACGAGCATTTGAAGACCCCTGTTTTGAGATTTTATTCATTTGCACATTGTGATTTACTTTGTTAATTCAATTACCTTGAAAAATAGCAAAGGTACTATTCATCAGAATCTAATTTTTATTTTATCTCCTTTTACCTTTTCTGAATACTTCTTTTTCTTTTTCTTTTCTTTTTGAGTTGGAGTATCACTCTGTTGTCCAGGCTGGAGTACAGTGGCATGCTCATAGTTATTACAATCTCAGCCTGCTGGGCTCAGACAATCCTTCTACCTCATCCTTCCAAGTAGCTGGGACTACAGGTATGTGCCACCATGCTTGGGTAATTTTTTGATTTATTGTAGATACAAGGTCTTGCCATGTTGCCCAGTCCGGTCTCGAACCCCTGGGCTCAGGTAATCCTCTTGCTGCCACCTCCCAAAATGCTGGGATTACAGGTATGAGCCACTGTGCCTGACCCTGAGTCTTTCTTTTTGCTATTGGTTGTATTTTTAGAAAAAATTATTTATTTAGACCATGCTTTTTAATTAAGTACAAATCGTATCAACTTTTTACATTTAAAACAACAAAAATAATTTTATCACAAATGCTACCCAGTAAGGAATCATAAAAATTCCAAGATAGTTTTTTCTAGAAATTTTATTTTCTTTTCACTTCACATAAATGTGTTATTCTTGCTTTCAGGTTACTTCCTGAACAACAGAAACCTCTGTCAAAGATACTTTTACAAAGGTCCAAAATGTAACCTCACAAAGTTTTTGAGAGTCCCTTCTGTCAGGTTAAGTCAATACAAAATAAAATTTTATAGTAGCCTGGGAGTTTCTTGGCCTTCCTACGCCTAACTTTGGTGTATCCTCTCTTTTCCTCCAGTGACATATCAGGACAACTCACAGGTCCCATAGCTCTTTCAAGACACCTATCTAGTCTCTGCGTAGAAAATATTATCTAAAAGAAAAGTAAATTAATATCCATATCTCTAAGAAGGGCTGTGGAATAAAAATATTAAACATGTTTACATACATATTGCCCTCCTCTTAGTAGATATTCCAACACTAGAAAACACTAACAGGAGAAAATTATGTGGATAAATTGTTCCATGCTGTCACTAAGTTTTTTGGATCTTCTAGAATTGTCTTCTGAAGTCTTGAGTAAGAGTGAATTTTTTAAACAAAACCATTCAGTTTAGTTTTTACTTTTAGCATGCAATATCTTCAACATACTTTCTTCTATAATTAAAAAAGTTTAGAGATATGTTTCAGGATACTTGTCTCAATGAGAGTTGATTGGCCTAGAAAAGGATAACTAACCAAAAGGCCACAAAGCCATGGACTGGTCAGCAGCCTACCAGGCCTAACTGTAACAGATGGGCCTGGTCAATAGATTCTCTCTGATGAGATTTTTGTACTTAGAGAGTAAGACAACTGAAACCAGCTCTAGGGTTTGAGCTAAAAAGTCACAGAGAGCAGGAGCTGGGGTGGTTATTTTGGGGCCATGTGTAAAATAATTTAATAAAGAAAGCAGATTGAGAGAAAGAAGATTGCAGCAGACTCATAGCAAGAAGCAGAAGGGACACAGTCCTCGGGAAAGGAGAGAGAAGTTGCACTTTGAGTTTTCTGGTGTTCATATTCAAAGAAGCCCAGCTTGCTTTTCTTCTTGGTATTAAAATCCATGAAACCTCTGTATACTTTTTTCCCTCTACTTTTACTTGAATTAATTTGAGAAGGTTTCTGCTATTGTATAATGGAATAATGTTTTGACATAGGAACTGAGGTTTTATTTTTGCTCTAGACTTCCTGTTCTTTTCTCCCCCTCTGTAGGGAGCAGGGAGCGTCTTTTATATTCCTTATCTCTGGGACAAGGTTTTGAACCTCAGACTGCTGAAGGAGGAAAAGCATGCAGGCCTCTGCATTTAAGCTCATCACATAGACTTTCACAATTGCATGGCAGAGACAGTTGCTTTGAGAGAAAAGACTTTTCAAGGATCAAGGGCCACAAATCCATCATTGCTGGACCACAGAGGGAGACAAAAGGAAGGATAAAACCCTGAAGGACTAAGATGTGCCAAGACCCTGATCAAACTAAGAAATCAGTGAATTGGTCTGAGTTTTATCTAGAAGTAAGTGAATCAAGTTTTCTGCCATCAGAAGAAAATTGGGACTTAAGAAGAAAATAAGTACATTTATTAAAAAATTCGAATTTCAAGTCAGTTAAATGAAAGGTACATTTTTCTGAGTTCATAACTTGTGAAAAGTATACCCAGAATATCAAGTCATAAGAAAATACAGAAATTTCAGAAGGGAAGTTATACAAAGAAATAAAAATAATATATTTTCTCCTCTAAACATGTATACATGACAGCCGGGAATAAGTACTCTTGCATAAAACTCTTTGGATGTCTCCATCTATCATAAAATAGAATAATAGCTGACATTTACTGAGTGCTTGCTATTACTGAGCTCTGAAATATACATTTTACTCCACTATTTCATTTAATCTATATCTATCACATGGCAATAAACTTATCAGTATCCCCATTTTATAGATGAGGAAACTGAGGCCTTAAGAGATCAATACCTGTGGTTTCAAAGCTATCAAAACAAGCTCTGTTAATACCACACACTTTCTGGCCATCTTTACTAGCACTGTAAACTCCTTGTACAGGGTCTGAGTTCCAGCAGCACTATCCAAGAACTATCTGTCTTTGTGGTTGTGAAGCATTTTGGCATCATGGAAAGATCATGGACTTTGGAATCAAATAGACTCCATTAAACATAAGTATGAGAACTTAAGAGACTTAACAAACATCTCTGAGCCTTACTTTTCTTGTCTATGAAAAGGAGCTATTATGCCTTACTTGTAACATTGTGAAAATTAAATCATTTAATGCATATGACTACTAGTATGTGTTCATTTGATGGGCGCTGCAATGGACTGAATGTTTATGTTTCCCCAATTTCATATGGTGAAATCCTAACTCCCAAGTTGATAGTATTAGGAAGCAAGGCCCTTGGAAGTCTTTGAGGTCATTAGGGTACAGCCCTCGTGAATGTGATTAGCACTCCTTGTAAAGGGGACTCAGGAGAGCCTCCTCAGTCCATCTGCCAGGTGAGGACACAGCAAGAACCTGTCATCTGTGAAGCAAAAAGTGGGCTTTCACTAGACACCAAATTGGCTGGCACTTTGACCTTGGACTTCCCAGCCTCCACAACCATGAATAATAAACTTCTGTGTTTATAAGCGGTCAGGTTTATGGCATTTGTGACAGCCAGTTGAATAGAGTAAGACAAGAGCTATTATATACTCGATGTGTAGCTTATTGGGGACACTCAGAAAATTTTTGTTGAATAAATGAGAGCAGAAAAACCACCCCTACCCAGGCATTAAGGATTATTATTCAGAACACTTAACATTCATTCCATAAAATTGGTTTTGGACTGAAAAAATAATATTTTTGAAATGGCATTATCTTTCAACTGAGTTGGGAAAAAAGGACATTTCAACTGTTTACCGTCTCTTGATTCCTGTCCATGTTTTATTTAGAAAATATGCCCACACAAAGGATATCCCTGTGGTAAAGCATTAACAACTAAACCAAATGCTTTTAAGTCTGTCTCATTTCTCATTCATGTGGAACTTTAGTGGCTCACATAAATGGGTATACTAATTTTCCATGCTCTGTATTTTTCCACTCTTCAATTGCTCTCTATTTTGCCCTGCTTATTTAATTAAGCCTTGGCTACTTAGGCTGCAGAAGAATTCTTTTTTTGCTGTCTTCTGTATTCCAAAGTTTAAGGGGAGAGGTGTCTCATTTGTATTATTCAGGCAGCTCTGCTTTGCTCATTAATATTCATAAACCCTCCTGGTTGCACTTTCTCTCTGTGAATTGCTGTTAACAGTTCATTCTCCCTCAAACCCTTTGCTGAAAGCTTTCTCTGAAAGCTGCTTCCAAAACCAAAAGGAACATTAACAGCATGTGAAATCTCCTTTACTGGTGGTTAGAAAGGAATATTAACTGATTTCAAAGATTGAGCATTATTTCCTCTAAACTTTTCCTTTAAATATTTTACATACAGGTGTTTAAATCAGGACTTTTCTTAAGATGAGAAGACATCTGTCTGAATGGAAGACTTACAGTAGTAGATGAAGCAAAGACAGATTACTTATGTTGGGGCCTAGAAAATGATACCTCAAATTTGGCACTTTGGCATGTGGAGTGCTTTGAACTAAAGAAGATTGCAAAGCTTCAGAAGCAGCCTTAGAAGCAAGTTTTCTCTGACCTCTTGCCCTCCTATCTCCTGCCCCTTTTTCTCCACCAAAGTGAGTCAAAGGCATCAATATTCCTCTTCCCCAAGGTGGGTCATGGAAACTAGGGCCTCCCTCTCTCAAAGTGAGTCATAAAACCTAGAAATATTGCTGTAACCTTCCCCCACCTTTCTGCCTAGGAATTTCTGTAAAGAAATTCTATTACCTGGGCTACTTTGTCTGACAGTAGGTCATAAGATCCTTGTTCTACAGGGATCCTGCCCCATACTTAGGAGGAAGGAATGCTACACAGAGAGATGAACAGACAGGCCTTGCTGGCTATCTCCCCTTTGGCCATTACCATTAGACTGTACCCTTTTTTGTCCAATCACATTTCTACATGGCTGTCCATTTTTCATTGAACTTCAATATAAAAATCCATAATTTTCCCTGGGTCTTTGGGTCTTCATTTCTGAAGGCTTCCAAGTCATATAGAACTTTGATTAAACAAACTTGTTATGCTTTCTCTTGTTAACCTGTCTATGTTTTGGAACTCCAAGTACTCGATATACAGAGAGCCAAACACTGACACTTCAACGCAGACAAGCAGAGAGAGATTTATTTGGTTTGTTCAAACCTTGAGGGCGGGAAAGACAAACTCTAAAATTTGAACTGCCTTTGAACACAACTGGGGGCTTTTATGGGCAAGGTAGGGATGCGAGAGGTGAGATCCCCAGTGATCAAAGCTGCTCATGTCCCTCAGCCCGATCAAACTTCTGGATGCCCTTAAGGAGGTCTGCATGACCCAAGGATCATTGTTTAAAAATAAAACAAGTTCATTAATCTTGTGGGCAGCACCCGGGGATTAGGATATGAAGTTAATCAATTATTTGTGACTACCCTCTACAGAAATAACTACATGTGAGCAATCATTCATGGAGGAAGAAAAGGACAAAGAAAAAAGAAAATAAAGCAAACATCTTATGATTTTTATAATATAGATTCAGTTGAATCTGTTGTTATAGGAGTATTGGCTGAGAACTTTATGATGGGTAAGGAAGGGTGTCACACCTTTTCCACTCCTACATTTAAGAAGCCTAAAAATAGCCCCCAGATTACTGTAGGATTGATGTAAGTTTGACTGTGACAAAGATTCTTAGCTTGCCTAAATGTTAGTCAGGCTTCTAGGCCTCTCTGTGTACTTTCTCGTAAACTCCAAATTTAGCCAGAGCCCCCCACTCTCAATGTCTGATCACGCTTGATAGCAGATTGGGTTCTTCATCTTCCTCCAACCCCAAGGTAATGTCTAATCACCCAGGTCTGACTTAAGCAAGCATTCCATTAGGTTGGTTCAGTCAAAATCCTCCTTACTCTGAATGCTTTCTCAGGAATTTTCCACCCCTGACTCCCACCCTACTCCTTGGCTGGGAATTTCCACTTGCCCCCACTGTATTCAAAGTTAGATCTCTCTCCTTCACGACAAAATCCCATTGCAATGATCCCTATACCTACTGCAATGATTCTGAATAAAGTCTGCCTTACTGGGCTTTGACAAGTGTCATCAAATATCTTTTCTTTAACAACCAACAAGAAAGGCATTTTTTCCTCTCATTCAGTCCAATTTTCTCAGTTTATCCTGTGCTTGTAATTTGTGTTTTCTGGGCCTTGGCGGTCCTGTTTAGAAAGGCAACTAGAATTAAATATTTTTAGAATAGGTCTTAGAGATCATATTCTTGTGTTTGTTCTTGTATCCAACTGCCTCAAATTTAAATATTTAAAAAATGGAGAATCAGGGAAGAGACTGGAACATTACTGCATGTTATGGTCTGAATGTTTGTATGTTCCCCAAATTCACAGTGTAATTCTACCCACAGAGGTGACGGTATTTGAAGGTGGGGCCTTTGAGAAGTGATTAGTTCATGAGGGCTCTACCCTCACAAATGGGATTAGTGGCCTTATAAAAGAGACCCCAGAGAGCTAATTATCTCTTACTATGTGAGAAGTAGGAAGACAGCCACCTGTGAGAAGCAGACACTCATAGCATACTGAATCTGCTGGTGTCTTGATCTTCAACTTCTAGCCTCCAGAACTGTGAGAAATAAATTTTCATGGTTTGTAAGATACCCGGGCTGTGGTATTTTGTTATAGTAGTTTGAATGAACTGTGACAACTGCACTTCTAGTTAGTGTCAGAGCTAGGCTTAACACCCAAGTTTCCTAACTTCTTTCCTAACTATAACATGAAGTATAATCTTCATGAAGTCAGAGAAGAGTCTAATGGAAGCCATTCAGTAGGCCTGAAGTGTATTTAATACGAAGGCAGATCCTGACAACTTCACTCACCCATTTTATTAGTTTCCTTTTGAATGAGCACTTGAGACTTTTCCTTGCAGCAACAGGGTCTTATCTCCTGGCTTTCTCTTTGGCTGGAAATTCCCTCCCAGGGGCCTGAGATGCTCTCTCTCCTGTTTGCCTTTTCTCATTTAACTTTTATAAGAATATTTTAGCACTTTCCCTACAACTAATTGGCTCAGAGCAGGGGAATACCTATTTTCATTGCTCAAGAGGGGTCTAGCTGGGCTCCACACTCAGCTTTATGGCTGTGAGGTGATACATAGTAGAGGTATGTATGTTCCAGTTGGAACTCAGGGATAATTGTCTCATAAAATGACATATAGTGGGTAAATTGAAGGAAGTACTGTGTGGTGGTTAGCATGATGGATTTCTGCCATCAGAAGACCTGTTTTGAGTTCTTTTGGCAACAATTAGTAGCTTGAGTCTCAGTTTTCTTATCGACGGAGAAGATGTTGATGGGCCTGGGATGAACACCCAAGTCTCCCAACTCCTTTATACTAACTACAACATGGATACATTATACCTAACTAATGGTACTGTTGTGAAGATTAAATGAGGCAATAACTGGTAAGTGTTAAAAGCATTCTAGCTAATTTTTTTTGGTTGGAGTCTTACTCTGTCACCCAGGCTGAGATGCATAACATGATCATGGCTCACCACAGCCTTGACCTCCCAGACTCAGGCAATCCTTCTGCCTCAGCCTCGCAAGTAGCTGAGACTATAGGCTTGCACCACCGGGCCCAGCTTATTTTTTGATTTTTGTAGAAACAAGGTCTTGCTATGTTGTGCAGGCTGGTCTTGAACTCCTGGGCTCAAGCAATCCTCTCACCTTGGCCTCCCTAAATACTGGGATTACAGGGGTGAGCTCTCAGCCCCTAGATTTTTTATTTATTTTTTATTTTTTTAGTTTTATGATATACTAGCACCACAACCTGGTTCAAAATGGATTTAAAAAGACTTTTGTGGATTTGCCTAGAAACCAACTTATACTATAAGATTGTTTTCATGGACAAACATTCAGATTTCTGAGTGGATTTTGAAACTCCATTTGTTTGTAAAGTAGGGCTACCCCTTCTCTCTGTCTCTTTCCTCCTTTGTATTTCTTCAACTGAATGTAATGATGGAAATATTCTGGGCCATTTTGCAGATTTTACTTCTTATGTGAATCTGTTTTTAGAAAGGTACTCTGTACTTCTATTTTTTAATTTAAAAAAAGTTTTATTTTAACAGGAAAGGAAAATGAAATAATGTACTTCTATACATATATAAATTAAACAAATAATTTGATTTGACTCTTCACAGAGATACGATGAATGGGATGACCAGTTCTTCAGGCCTTTTGTCTTGTAGATACAGTGTGAGTGCACTCACTCACTCATACCTTGCATGTGTTCTTGTCCGTTGCTGGTGTGGCGTGAGAGGTGTGGGCTAGCACCCTGGAGCAACCAAGGAAGGGGAGCCCTGACTAGCATACTGAGGGTTCAAAACACACTTCAAAGATGCTGAGTGGCTGTGGAGGCTGTTTTTGAGAAGTTACTTTTGAAAGCTAGAATGTTTTAGTAGTAAAATCTTAAAGAAAAAAAGAAAGAGACCCGTTGATAATGAACATTTTTGTTATCTTCTGTCATTGGATGTCTGACCTCTCTTAGGATACAAGTTTGCCTAGAAAGCATGACTTACTCAACATATATTTCAAAAGGTACAAAGGCCCATAACCAAGTGTTGTAGTATTGCAATACCATAACAGTTGTTCTGATAACCAAAGCTGACTACTAAGTGACTAACAAGCAGGGTCTGCTGCATGGATTTTCTGGACAACAGAATGATTCACATCCCAGGTAGGGCAGAGTGGGAGAACATGAGATTTTACCGTGCTACTCAGAATGACTCACAATTTATAACTAATAAATTATTTATTTCTGGAACTTTCCACTTAATGCCTTTGTACTACAGTTGACTGCAGGTAACCAAAAGCATGGAGAGTGAAACCATGGATAAGGGAGGACTACTGTATTTCAATTCTTTTTGTTTCCTAAAGGTTTTGAGCTAGTTGGACCATAAGAAGATAGTAGTAAATACTAGAAAATATCGAGAATTCAGAGAAAAAGTTTTTTAAAAAGATACTCTTTTTTTTTAAAGTAGGAAAATAGTACTGAACAGAAATCGAATGATACTTTGGCACTTCCTAGAACCTGAGAGAAATAGTAACTTCTAGTAAAAGTGTCCAGAGTAGAGGACGTAGACTGAGGAGCTGACAGCATACTCCCTTCTCCATACCTCCTCTCCCTTGCAAACAGCAGGCTAGTTGCAGGACTGAGAACAAAGTAGGACTTAGAAAATACTTGAATGAGTGAGTACCAAGAGAGGTTCAATGGTGGTTTAATGAAAGGAAAAGTTAACCTGTTGATTTTATTTTACAATTGGGCAGTTCTAATCATCAGCTATTCCTTCCTAATATTGAGACAGAATCTGCTGATGTGTCACTGCTCCTAGTGACAGCCCTTCAAATATTTAAAGACATCCAGGTTACATCCCTGTGCCCTCTACTCCATTCTTATTTTGTCCCAAGTCATCTTAAATTGTATTTATTTGGTTAAATATTACTAGTCTCTTCAATTATTCTTTGTATGATGTGTTTTATGAATACTTTCCCTCTCCTGGTTTCTGGAGGTATTACAGTTAGTCAATGGGCCTTTAAAAATGTTGGACTGAACAAAATACTTCATGCCTAGTGTGAACATTTCAGAATACTAAGGGGCTATCTTTGTCCTGGACTATGTGTTCCTCCTAATGGAAACTAAATTTCTATTGGAGTTTCTAGTAGCCACATCTCACCAGAATCTCAGTCTAAACTTTTACTCGATAAAAATCCTAAATCTTTTTTCATGCTATGTTCCATAAACCTGCTCTATTGTGTTCTTCTGTGGTTAATTGAAAATTATTATCTTGGAGTTTTATCCTCACCCCCGTTAAAATTTATTTTATTTGTTTCAGCCTATTGCTCCAACATACTTATTTTTTTTGAATCTTGATTTTTGCCATCTAAAGCATGTGTTCTGTAGAATAGGATCAATGCCTATACCTCTTTATTTTTTACTCTATTAGCAGGTGTCTTAGGTTGAGTTCCCTGGAAACGGACTCTGATATAGAGATGTGCATGCAAACATTTAAAGGTGAGTACTCTCAGCAACAATTTGTAATGGTGTGAGGGAGGCAGGACCGAGAAGATGCAGAGGTTGTACTGCAATGCATTTGCCACAGAGGCTTCAGTCAATCCTAAGAGAATCTCTAAAGGTGGGGTGGCTCTTCAGATGTGTCCTGTATTGAGGCAAGGGGATCAGGCTTTCTACACTGGTCTTGATCACTCATTGGATGTGGGATGTTTTGGTAGGGAACATAATTTTGAGTGAGGCAGCTCCTTTTGAGGAAATTCCCAAGGAAGGATTCATTTAAAGAAGCCATCAGCAGATAACATTCCCAGCAGTTGGAGGAATGGGTTCCTCTCTTCTGAATCGTGAAATCAGGATGATGCACCCTAGGATCCACCACAGAAGTGTACCAGGCACTCCTGCCTTTTGCCCAATTATGGTGTTTTTTCTTAAAATGAAAATAATTCTGTTTCCCCTCACAATTCTCTCTTTTGTTCCTTGATTTATAGATCTCTGCAGTCCAAACATCATAATTCAATATGATTCCATGAGGAGTTGGACTGAGGGGTACATAGTTATTCATTCATTACTTATATTTATTGAGCACCTACTTCTGTGCTAGGCATTGTTCTATGTGCTGAGAGTACCACAGGGGACAAAAATTCCCTTTCTCATAGATCTTATATTCTAAATGTCAGACTCTTGACCATACTTAGATTTTCAAGTCTCCCATCAGTACTGAGGTTTACTGATTGAGCCAAGTTGACTGATTCTCTTTACTCTTTTTTTTTTCAGGTGGAGTCTCACTCTTGTCACCCAGGCTGGAGTGCAGTGGCATGCTCACAGTTACTGCACCCTTGACCTGCTGGGCTCAGCTGATCCTTTTGCCTCAGCCTTCCAAGTAGCTGGAACTACAGATGCACGCCATCATGCCCAGCTTATTTTCTGATTTACTATAGAGACGAGGTCTCATCAAGTTGCCCAGGCTGGTCTCAAACCCCTGGGCTCAGGAAATTCTCTTGCCTTGGCCTCCCAAAGTGCTGGGATTACAGACTGAGCCACCACGCCTGGCCCTCTTTACTCTTAAGCTGAGTTTGTGCACATCAAGAAGTGCCATAGTCACACCTGGATATAGATTCCTTACTGCTTTCCTCAACTGTTATTCTTTTAAGCTTGCCCAGAAAAGTTTGAATCTTAGATGTGGATTCGATTTTTAGTTAAAGAAACAAACAAACAAGTAAATGATAAATTAAAAAGCTAACTAAAAGTAGCTGTTTGACATTGTGCAGATATAATAGCCAATTGACTGACAATTATTCCATTACCCAGCAGTTGCCATGGACATTTAGACATAACCTGAAATACTGTTGGAAAACTTTAGGTGATATTTTTCTTGAATAAACACAAGACTCTGATATAGCTGTCTTTAAGTTTTTCTGCTTGGCACTTCCAGGTAAATATGATTTGCTTTAAAGTCTCAATCTTTAAATAAATTTGGGAAAGTGTCTTTGTGCTGAGATCAGTTTTAAAACGTGGAGGAAGATTAAGATCATGAGATGATCTCTCTGTGTGGCACAATTCCTGTATTTTGGTGAGCTAGGTTACATTATTTTAGATGTGATGAATAACTAACTTCTCTACCTATACAAAATAAAATCTAGTGGAGAGAACAAAAATAAATAGCTAGAATAAGAATGCCTCATTTTTTCTAGATTTATTTCCTCTAGACTTAATGGGTGGTTATTTATATAAACTGTATTACTTTTTTTTTTTGAAGTGGAGTCTCACTCCATCACCCAGGCTGGAATGTAGTGGCATGCTCATGGCTGCCCCAGCATTGACTTCTGGGCTCAGGCGATTCTTCTGTCTCAGTCTTCCAAGTAGCTGGAATTACAGGCATGCACTACTACGCCCGGCTAATTTTTGATTTATTGTAGAGATGAGGTCTCACCAAGTTGTCCAGGCTGTTCTCGAACCCGTGGGCTCTCACCTTGGCCTACCAAAGTGCTGGGATTACAGGCTTCAGTCACTGAGCCCTGCCTGTATTATATTTTTTGAAGCTTGTAATCATTTTTCTTGATATTGTTGTTAAACAAAATTTGGTGACTAAATAACTAACATCACCATGTTTATTCTTTCATGTAAACATGGGAGGGATAATTGGTGTAACTAATAGGCATAATTATGTTGACCATTATCCCTGAATTCATAGTTAGAATCTCATTAAACTTTCTGTGAATAATGTGAAAATGACTGAGATACTTAGCAAATGTTCATGTACTCATAGCACTTTTTCTTCTTAAAAACAAAGCAAAAGTTAATTATGCAGATTTATATTTTGACCCACTCTTGTTGATTCAGAATAAAGACTCTGTAGAAAACAAGAAACACAGTTACATATCAGGTGCTGTTTCTTCTTTTTAGTGGGAAATTGTATTTCCACCCTGGTGAAAACTTAAGACTGAAAATGAGACCACGAAATGTTTAAATAATCAACAGTGTAAAAATACTCATCCAATTACAGAAATTTGTCAAAGTAACTCTCCTAACTAATCCTCACACTTAAGAGAGAGTTCAAGTTAAGTTCACTGACCAACATTTTACAGAATAAGCAATTTTCCATGCAAGAACATTTGGTATAAAACTAGAAATGGGGATTTCTAATTTTGATTTGCTTTAAGGTCTTGATTTGCTTTAAGATATGATTTGCTTTAAGGTCTCAGACTTTAAATAAAATTAGGCAAGTGACTTTGTGTTGAGATTAGTCTTAAAAAGTGGAGGAAGATTAAGATCATGAGATGATCTCTCTGTGTGGCACAATTCCTGTATTTTGGTAAGCTAGGCTACATTATTTTAGATGTGATGAATAACTAACTTCTCTACCTCTACAAAATAAAATCTAATGGATTTTATCCACTGTTCAATTCTGAGCTCATCAGCAATTTTTCAGATACTGATAAATATACCTCAATAAAACAATACCACAGAGACTTAAATTTTTAGCTACCCATATTATCATCATCCTAATCTGTATCTCTTCAACACCATCAACATCAATTCCAAAAATGTATTGCACAATTCTTCATTTAAAGTGGATATGGGCCAGGCATGGTGGCTCATGCTTGTAATCTCAGCACTTTGGAGGCTGAGGCAAGAGGATTGCTTGAGGCCAAGAGTCTGAGACCAGCCTGAACAACATAGTGAGACTTCATGTCTACAAAAAAAATTTTATATAATAAAATGGTGATATTTTAAGACTTTTCTACTGCAAACAATTTCTCTCTCTATTATGTGTGTGTGTGTGTGTTTTGTATTAATCAGTTCCAAATCAGTAAGAATGAAAGTAAATTTTTATCAATTATCCTCATTTTACATTTATTATCCTATTTTAAAAGGGTTATGATTAAGATGTCATCAAAAAGAACAATGTTCTTTCTTGTATGAATGAAAAACAGTATTAACTGGGGAGAGATCTCTCTGAACCTTTATTTGAAACCAGGCTCAGTTGAGTTCCCAGGCACATTAGTCAGGGTTTTCCAGAGAAGCAGAACCATTCTATATGCATATATGGAGGTTTATTATAAGGAATTTGCTTACCTGAATATGAAGGCTGGTAAGTCTGCAGAGAGGATGTCCTAGTTTGAGTCTGGAGGCCAGAGCTGCTGTAGAACCAGAAAGAACTTATGACTCAGTTGGAAGACCTCCAGTTAGGAGAATTCCATCTTACTTTAAGGAAGGTAAGGTCAGCCTCTTGTTTTATTTGGTCTTCAACTGACTGAATGAAGCCCTCCCATATTAGGGAGAACAATCTGCTTTACGTGATCTACTGATTTAAATGTTAATCTCATTGAAAAACACACTCATAGAAACACCCAGAATAATGTTTCACCAAATATCAGGCTACTCCATGCTCTGTCAAGTTGACACATATAATTAACTATCACACCAGGTAAAGCAAAGGATAGCAAGAAGGTTTGGGGGAATTTTCTATTATTATTTTTCTTCATTTTTTAATGTCCTTTAATTTTGCTAAAATATGTTTTGGAATTAGTTGTTTTGAGTTGCTATTCTCAAGTACATGGTATGAACTTTCAAAATATAGTTTTAAATCTTTTTTCCAGGAAGTGTTCCTGAATTACAGTTTTTTTGTATTTGCTTTGTTCCCTTGTTTTTTTCTCTAGGGACTCCAATGATCCACATATGATTTTGTCTATTCTCTATATTTGTCACTTTCTGTTGAATTTTATTTTCTTTCTTTTTTTATTTTAAAATGTTTTCCTACTTTCATTTTCTATTACTTCTAAAGCATTTGTTTCTATGTACATTCACTCTTATAATCCTTTTTATTTAATATTTATTTCTGAAATATTTTTCTTTAATTTTTAATTTATTTTTTAATGGGTTCTATCTGAACTTTTCTACTTCTGATTTATGTTGTTATTTCACTTGCCATAAGCTGATAGTGGTATGTTAAAGTCTTAGGGAACACCAATTGCTTCATACAGATGGCCTCCTCCAACCAACTCTTCTGGGATTATAATTCTTCTTCTTCTAGGAACTGACTCTAACTCCTGCTATTCAGACACTTGCTTGGGAGGTGCTGTGTGTATTTATCTCTGATGACAGTTATTGGTATCAGGTTGGGCACCTGACTTAATCTGAGTCCATTCTGTGGCTTTTGATTTTGCTCTTTAACTCAGTTGCTCTCTTGGATCTTTCAGCAGTCAACTTTTGTGCCATGTGAAGAAAGTGATTCTGCACTCTGTGGGAAGAATGTGGCCCAAACACTAAGAGATGCAGAGATGAGGGTGGAGAAAGTTTCTGGTTGCAATGGAGACTGCAGTTATTCCTGAAGTCCAGTAATTTCTATGACCTTTCCCAATGTGGCTGTTCTGCTTGGTATCTAAGCATTCTTTTATACATCTTCCTATTCACATAAGCATGTTTGAGTAGGGGTCTGTTAACAGGAAGAATACATCTTACAATGTCTTTATATTGCTTCTCACACAAACAATAATTGAGCCTGGGACATAGTAACTCTTTCAAGCTCTGTTAAACCACACTTTTCTTCATTTCTGCCATGTTTTTGACAGTGTTTTAGTACTTCTGTTCAGAGTAGTCTCATTTAAATTTCTTTCATTCAGAGTGTTCTTCACAGAAACTCTGTTCTTTATTGTTCTTTATTGTACTGTCCCTTTGTGTTTCCATCTATGTTCTGCGTGAGTTTTTTACATGTGTTATTACACATACTTTTCTTAATTCTTGATAGTGCATATGGTAAGTCCCCTGCATATGAATGTGTTCCATTTAGGGAGTGTGTCCATAAGTCCAGTTTGTTCACAAATCCAACAAAGTTAGCTTAGGTACCCAACTAACACAACTGGCTACACAGTACTATAATGGGTTTATGATACTTCTCACACAAATAATACATAAAAAACAAACACAAAAAATAAAACATTTTAAATCTTGCAGTGTGGTACCTTGAAAAGTACAGTAGTATAATACAGTACAGCAGCTGGCATACAGGGACTGTCATTGAGTGAACAAGCAAGAAGAGTTACTGACTGGAGGAGGCAGAGGAGGTAGAAGATGGTAGAGCTGAAGAATGATCAGCAATAGAAGATTGGACATGTGGATGCATGTTCACATCTTTGAAAGTTCGCAACTTGAAGGTTCTTATGTAGGGGACTTAGTGTACTCTGTCCTTTACTGTATTCAAAGTTGATTTTCATTATATTATTGCATTCTTATGTCATTTTAGCAAATATTCCTTGTATCTCTGCCTTTATTTCAGCTTTTTTATTTTTTATTTTGTAGGAATACCTGCTTATGTTATAGAGACTTCTATATCTCTGTCAGGAGATGAAGTCTTGGAAAATTCTTATATAATTTTGAAGACAAGAATTTTCAGACCTGTGACCTTTCTCTTAGTCTTTAGGGACTAAGAGAACTCTCTCTTCCCTTAATCACTGGCCTCCACCTCACCCACCCTACCCCATCACCATGTTTTCTTTCTCTTATGTCTTAGTAAGTGCCATTGTTTATGTTCTGGATGCTCTGACTGACTGGAAGAGAATGATTCCGGGTGATATTTTTCTGCAAAGTTTAGTATCCTTAGTTCCCTTTGTTGTTGTTATTCATTTGGACTCAGGCAAGTTTTCTTTTTCAAATCTAAGCCGAAAGGCCAGGATGTGGCATTCTGTTTGTAATGCCTAACTGGTATTCATCAAATATGACTGCCAGAACTAATTGGAATCTTGTGTTTTTGGCTGTCCTAGGAAGCCAGTCGACGGTTTTTGAACAGTGTCGTACATAATAGAGTACACCCATCTCAGCACTCCCAGCTCTTCTGTGTCTATTCCAGTTTTTTTTAAATACAAAACATCCTAGGATATGATTTTAGTATTCATTTATTTTTCCTTTTAATAGAATAGAAAAATAAAAAGGGAAAAGAGTTGATAGAGGTGGTGTGAGAAGAGGATGGGTCTCAGGTTGCTTCTGAAGAAGATAGTTTTTTTTTTTTTAATTTTTATTTCTATTTTTTTTTTTTTTTGAGTTGGAGTCTCATTCTGTCGCCCAGACTGGAGTGCAGTGGCCGCTCCCGGACACCGCAGCCTCGTCCTGCTGGGCTCCGGTGATCCTTCCGCCTCAGCCTTCCAAGTAGCCAGAATTACAGGCATGCGCTACCACGCCCGACTGATTTTTTTTTTTTTTTTGATTGTAGAGATGAGGTCTCGTTGCCCAGGCGGGTCTCCAACCCGCGGGATCAGGCAATCCACTCACCTCAGCCTCCCAAAGGCACGGGATTACAGACTGAGCCACCAAGCCCAGCAGTTTGTTTTTTTTTAAAAATAAAAGATTCCAGTTACTGTATTCTGGCATTAGGTATACAAAGAGGAAATTAG
Source organism: Carlito syrichta (assembly GCF_000164805.1). Lineage (NCBI taxonomy): Eukaryota > Metazoa > Chordata > Mammalia > Primates > Tarsiidae > Carlito > Carlito syrichta. The sequence goes on from NW_007248611.1 coordinate 86,154, forward strand.
TCAAAGATTTTTTTATATGTGTGTGTGTGTGTGTGTGTGTGTGTGTGTGCGCGCGTGCGTGTGTGTGTGTGCACGCAAGTGTATGTGCAAGTGTGTGTGAACATCTTTTGGTTCAGAGTGAGATGATACGGTATAGAGTCCAACAATTTGTTTGTCAATCTATTCTCACTGACAATGCATTTAGGGGAAATTGCCTGGAAAATTTGGTACATTATTTTTTTCTTTTGTTATAGTCAGTTTTTGTCTCTCTCTGTTATCTTCATGGACATTTTAATAGGAGATAGTAGACCAGAAATCTAATCCATATTCATGTTCTTTGTTAAATCTCATTTGGTTTTTGAGAATTGTACTCATAGTGTTTATGAAGATAAAAACACTATTAGTAAATTTTACAGGAACATGTTTGTACTTTTATTCCAAAAGACAATAAAACAGAGATAGTTTGTTTTCTTTCTTTTCTTTTTTTTTTTTTGAGTTGGAGTCTCACTCTGTCGCCCAGACTGGAGTGCAGTGGCCACTCCTGGCCACCGCAGCCTCGACCTGCTGGGCTCCGGCGGTCCTCCCGCCTCAGCCTTCCAAGTAGCTGGAACTACAGGTGCGAGCTACCACGCCTGGCTAATTTTTTGATTTATTGTAGAGATGAAGTCTCGCTAAGTTGCCCAGGCGGGTCTTGAACCTGCGGGCTCAGGCAATCCACTCACCTCAGCCTCCCAAAGGCGTGCAATTTCAGGCTGAGCCACCGAACCTGGCTGGTAGTTTGTTTTCTACAGCATAGTCTCTGTTTCTGTGATTTTAGGCTACTTAATCAGGCTGAACCTCGGTTTTCTCATGTGTAAAATGTAGGTAACAGTAATTACTTTACAGGGTTGTGAGAAATGCACGTAGCATTTCATTTGGCATATCAAAGATACCCAATAGACAGTAGCCATCATTGATTATTACAAGTATGATAGGAGATATTTTTGAATGTATTGAGTGCATGTAAAATTTATAAGCATTGTAAGCAAGACTGTTTTATTCAATACTTTCAGAAAATAATATTTGTGGTAAAGATATATGACATAGTATGTGCTGACATATAATTATTTTAACAATACACTAGAAATAATTTTCCTGTCCTATGCACCTTACCCATATATGTTAGTACGCAAACATATTTTTAAGGAAATTGTGTAGTAACTGATTATGGGTATTTAGTTATTTACTTATAGAGGTGGCAATTAGAGTACATTTCAGGGTATATTTCTAAAATAAAATTGCTAACCCACTTTGCCTATAGGCCTTATATGACAATGGTCTCTTTTAAGAAAAAAAAAAAACTTCCATATAAGAAAGAAAATAAAAAGTCCTCAATAACGTACTAGTCATGTGGGGTCTCTTTGGATACAAGCTATGAAAGCTAGGTCAATAAAATACATCAATAAAACAGACCAGCAGAGGTTTGACTCACAGCTGCTGGGTTCCAAGGTCTTCAAGCTTTGTCCTGACACAGAAAGATATGTATCATTGATCAAAGAACTTTATTTGCATGAAAACTGGCATAATGCTGAAAACAGAGCACATATACTATTGATAACTTTGCCAAATCATTTCATGTGCCTATAAAGTTACTAACCATGCCCACTTAGAGCCAAATTTTGATTATACAGGAATTAACTACATAGTCTATTCTAACTATATTTTTGGTTATCCTTCCTTTTATCTCTTGCTGCCTATTTTCTTTCAGTTTCACTGTATGCGAACTTCCTTACCCATGGAGCTAGTCACCCTCTCAAACTCAAAATTAACTCTTTTTCTCTGGTAACTACTCATGTAATATATTTTTATTATTTATCTATTTATTTAAGAGACAAATTCTGGCTCTGTCTCCCAAGCTAAAGGGCAATGGCGATATCATAGCTTACCATAGCCTATAACTCCTGGGCTCCAGCGATCCTTCCGCCTCAACCTTCCAAGTAGCTGGAACTACAGGTGCGTACCACTATGCCTGGCTAATTTAAAAAATTTTTTTTTGGTAGAGATCAAGTATTTCTATGATACTCAGGCTGGTCTCAAACTCCTGGCCTCAAGCAATTCTTCTGCCATAGCCTTCCAAAGTGCTGGAATTACAGGTGTGAGCCACCATGTCCAGCCATGTAAGATATTTTTAATAAGGGAAATTTGAAACTATAATCTTTAACAGAGTGTTGAAATATGTGAATTTTATTCATTTTAAATTATTACCTGCATTAAATTAGAATAGTCTATTTAAAAACATATTCAGCTTTGGATTGTGTCTAAAAAGAAAGAAAAAGAGTAAAAGGAAAAAATTTAGCAAATGATAGGTTGTAAAACAAATAACCACCAATTAAAAAAAGAGTTGTCACTCATAAGCAGACCTTGAACAACTACTGTAATACTATGAGAAAAGGATTGGCAGTAGCTGGAAACTATGGGGTGCAGGGGGGCAGGGAGGTGGGATGGCAGTATTGAGAATCTGCCTGGGGAAGTGGGGGCACATCCCATCAACAAGGGTACCTGCATAATGAACTTCTGTATACTTAACCCTGAATTGTACCCCACATCTTTAAAATAAAACAATTAAAAATAAAAAAAAAGAGCTGTTAGCTCAGAGAAAAGTTGATTTATATAGTAAGGACTTTCAGACTCAATGAACAGGAGACCTGCAGAAATTGAATATGAGTTAATGCAGATGCATGTCTTCAAGTAGCTCTAACTGCCACCTGCTAGGTGTGTGACTTTAGGCAAGTCCTCTTTAATATTTTTGAATTTCAGCATGGTTAATTTTGAGGTATAGTATAAATATAAACTCCATTGTGTTTGCAGAGAATCTTTTGATGAGGACCCTAAGAAAATGCAGGGGTTTAAAGTTTAAAATGGCACAGTAAATGAGACCTTTGCCTGGCGAGATTAAATGCAGAGCCTTGGCGAAGAGAGAACATTCTGATGAAGGGGACATGGTCGCATCATGTAATGGGTACAAGCATGAACTCTAGAGTCATACTGCCTGGATTTGAGTTCTAGCTCTACCATTTACATACCTGGTATGCTATCTTAAACAAGTTACTTCCCTTTCTGTTCTTCAGCTTCCTCATCTATGAAATAGGGATGATAAGGATAGTACTTACCTTACAATGTTCCAGAGATGAACTAAGTTATTAAGTATAAAATGCCTAGCTTCTGGCATGCAATGAATGCTATGGAACTATATATTAAAATTGAGGTGAGAAAAATAAATTCTTTTTTTTTTGAGTTGGGGTCTTATGCTGTTACCCAGGCTGGTGTGCAGTGGCACAATCATGGCTCACTGCAGTTTTGACTTCCTGAGCCTGGGTGATCCTACACCTCAGCCTCCCAGGTAGCTGGCACTATAGGCACATGCCACTATGCCTGGCTAATGTTTTTTTCTTTTCTTTTCTTTTTTTGAGTTGGAGTCTCACTCCGTCATCCAGGCTGGAGTACAGTAGCACACTCACAGCCATCCCAGCATCAACCCGCTGGGTTTCAGAGATCCTTCCACCTCAGCCTTCCCAGTAGCTGGAATTACAGGCGCACAATACCACATCCGGCTAATTTTTTTGATTTATTGTAGAGAGGAGGTCTCACCATGTTGCCCAGGCTGGTCATGAGCCCGTGGGCTCAGGCAATCATCTCTCCTTGGTCTCCCAAAGCGCTGGGATTACAGGCTTGAGCCACCGCACCCAGCCAATTTATTTTATTATATTGTATTGTATTTTATAGAAACAAGATCTCACTATATTGCATGGGCTAGTCTCAAACTCCTGGGCTCAAGCAATCCTCCTGCCTTGGCCTCCATGGTGCTTGGATTACAGGCATGAACCACTGTACCTGTCCAGAAAAATCAATTCTTAAATAGTCTTATGACAGTTCTTTGTGACGTGCTTATACTTTATACATAATTCTTATTATGTGAGTATTTATTCCTCTAATGCAAACACTATGTGGTTTGAAGAATAACAAAAAAATTAAGAAAAAGTTTCTGTTTTTAATTTGGATATAAGATTAAAAAATAAAATGGATAATAGTGAATTGAAAGCAGTGTATTCTTGATGGGTACTGCTATATCCTTGTACCAATCATAGGAGAACCACAGCAATGCATCTAAATTTGAATGGTAAAGTTTCCCCAAAATGGCCAATATCAAGGATATTTGGAGGAATAACCTTCAAGTCTTCAATTCCCCACAGTAAAAAATGAAACACAAAGCATTGTAAATAGCTCACACAGCTGTACAAGAGGAAGCTACCGGAAAGCATAATATCTAGCTTAACATCCTACTGTGTCTGAAGAATTGCTGGAGGTGAATGGAAAATATCACTGCAGCATAGTATTGTGGTAGGCTGGATTATTCCCAATTGTTTGTTCTCTGTCATATCCTTTGACCAATGAGATAAAAGTAGATATCACAAGTGTCTCATCCAGTATTAGCTTGAATGCATTTGGGTGCTTTGTCTTGGGCCCCCTGCTTCCTGCTTTTACATGAGAAGAGCAGATCTCAGATTGTAGCCACTTTTGAGTTGGAGGCTCACTCTGGTGCCTCACACCCGGCTAATTTTTTGACCAGCCAAGGCTGGTCTTGAACCCCTGGGCTCAGGCAATCCTCTTGCCTCCATCTCCTGAAGTGCTAGGATTACAGGCATGAGTCACCATGCCTGACCAGTAGCCACTTCTTCAACCTGGGTTTAGGAATGAGAAGACATATGAGACCTGCTGAGCCAAAGTGAGTTGGGCACCATCCAGCTGCATCGCAGCCTTCAGGTAACACAAGGAATAAATAGGAACTTGTTGCAAGCTGCTGAACTATTAGGGCTGTTTGTTCTAGCGACAAAAACTGTCATATACTGTATTACTTGGTACAGATTCCTCAACTTCCCTCCTTAAGGACATGGTCTAAGTGGGCTATAAAATCTGTAGGCTGCTATGCATTTGTAATGCACTTTGTACAACAGTCCAACTTAAATCACATCATTATCATAATCAGAATACCTTTATCTTTATCTTGTAAAGACAGTAAATCCTAGAGTTTATAAGTACTCTAAATTTCTTGCCTACATTTTTGAGAGATTAGTAATAGCATTGAGGGATAAGGGTCCACTGTCTTTCTCTACTGCTGTTGCAAAAGTTCCACATATATTAGTGGCACTACTTGAATTATAATAATTTATTTGAAGTAGGTGGAGTGATGATAATACTCTGACATTACATTTCTACAGTTGCTTGTCTAAGACATTCAAAGAACTCTTCAAGCTGTGCCTCACGAGTCTTACAATTCCACAAACGGTGAAGTAGTTATAATTATTCTTGCAGTGTTTATTAATAATATATTTTTTTATTTTTTTATCTTTTTTGAGTTGGAGTCTCACTCTGTCGCCCAGACTGGAGTGCAGTGGCCGCTCCCGGCCACTGCAGCCTCGACCTTCTGGGCTCCAGCGATCCTTCTGCCTCAGCCTTCCAAGTAGCTAGAATTACAGGAGTCCGCTACCACGCCCGACTGATTTTTTGATTTATTGTAGAGATGAGGTCTCGCTGCCCAGGCGGGTCTTGAACCCGCGGGTTCAGGCAATCCACTCACCTCAGCCTCCCAAAGGTGCGGGATTACAGGCTGAGCCACCGAGCCCGGCTTATTAATAATATTAATAATTATTGTGCAGTGTTTATAAGGTGGAAATACAGAAACAGTAGCTCAGGGCAATAAAATGCCTGGGTATTTGAGGTTACATAGGCAGAGTATCCATGATGACTAAATTTAAAATAATTCCTATTACAAATATACAGTACTCTATAGGGACTATATAAAGTTTAGCTTTTCAGTGGAACAGAACGGGACAAGTTAGATAAGTGATGTCAAGTATAAGATGAAGCAACATTTTTCATCTCTAGTGCGAATATTCTGACAAATTTTCTTATCTTCCTTATATCCATGTAAAGTGATGTAATTTCTGCAAACTTGGCTTTAGGATTCATAATTTGACACCTACATGTCATCTTATACTTGATGCTTCATTTATATACAACGAATTGCTCCTTCTTGAAATACTTTGTTTCTGGGACGGCTCACCCTCCTAGTTTTCCTTTCATCTCCTGGCTTGCTCCTATTGAATCTTCTTGGTGGCTTCTCTCCTCTTTCTTCTGTCTGAACGTTAGAGGGCTCCAGGGCTTACGCTTGGACTTGTTTCTCTTCCCCACTTAACAAGCTTTCTTTGATTTTCTCAGTCACAGTTTTGACAGTGGTTTATACCTCGATGACCCCCAAAGTAGCCTCTCCAGGATTGGCTTATGCTCTGAGCTATAGGCTTGTATATTCAACTTTCTACTTGATATCACCTCTTAGATGTCCAACAGGCATTTTGAACAGAGTTTTTAATTTTTTCTTCACATCTGCTGCTCTGTCTTTCCCAGCACAGTGACACTACCATTCTGCTAATTATTTATGTCAAAAATTTAAGAGTTATCTTTTATTAATCTCATTTCCCTCATATCTCACTCAATCTATAATCTTTAAAATATATTCTGAATTCAGTCATTTCTCAGTCCTTTCACTACTACCACTCTGATTCAAGCCACCATCCCTCCCTTCTCCCTCCCATTCACCCTCCCTCCCTTGCATCCTCCCTCAGGATCAGACATGTTTCCTTCCCAGGCTAGAGTGGCATAACCACGGCTCACTGCAGCCTCAACCTCCTGGACTCAGGCGATTCTCTTGCCTTAGCCTCCATGGTAGCCAGGACTATAAGTGCACCACACCTGCTAATTTTTTATTTTTTTATTTTTTTGTAATGATGATGTCTTACTATGTTGTATAGACTGGTTTCTGAACTCCTGGGCTCAAGCAATCCTCCCTCCCTGGCCTCCAAAGAGCTGGGCTTAAGTCACTGTGCCTGCCCCATCTCTCTTTTTGATGACTACAATTGGCTTCTTACTTGTCTTTCTTGCTTCCACTTGTGTCTCCTTTCATTTGGTTCTCTAGATCAGCAGTTGGAGGGATTGTTTAAAAATAAAATATCTTACAATCTTCCAGTAATTCCCAATTTTCTTAAGAAAATAAAAATTCCCTGCAATGACTTATACAGTCCTGACCACCTTCAACTGAATCTCCTCTGCCTTGCTCCATCACTCCAGTCACACCAACATTCTCATTGGTCTTCAAACATTTCAAACATGTTCCTGCTTTAGACTTGTCACTCCAGTACTTTGCGCCCCTGAAATGTGTTTTCTCGGACCCCCAGCTTGCTTTCTAGCTTCATTCAGCTCTTTAAACAGCGTGTTTTCTCAGAGATCCTCCTTGATAATCAGATCCTAAATAGTCTTCAGTTCTCTTCTCTAGCCTTTTATCCTGCTGTATTTTATTACATTATTGTTTCTTTTTTTATTGGCTGTTACTTCCACGTTAAAATGTAAGTTCTGTTCACCATGTGAGAATCAGTCTGTTCACTGATATATCTCTATGAATAATGATTAGTAGATTATAAGTGCTCAATATGTATGCATAAATTATTTTTGATAATTGATATATACATGTTGTTATATCTTCTTTGAAGATTGTAAATTTTAAAATTAAAAGTGATTAATTTCAATTAATGTCTAGTCTTAGATCCTAGTTTATTTGATATCAATATTGTTTGCCTGTTTTGTTTGTATTAAGCCACTATATTTTTGCACATCTATTTTTATTTATTAATTTTTATTTGTAGTGTTATCCTCTGTTTCTAAGTTGGTAATCTGTGTCTTCTTTTTTTAATTGTCAGTCTATTGAGCTTTGTCAGTTTTAATGATCTTTTCAAAAAATATCTTTTTGTTTTGTTGATTTTTACTTGTTTTTCTGTTTTTGATTTCATTGATTTCTACTCTTATCTTTCTCATGCACTTCCTTCAGGTTTATCTTGCTCTTCTTTTTATATGTACTTAAAGTAGGAGCTCAGATCACAGGTAAGACTTTCTCTCTTTTCTAGTATATGCTTTTAGAGCTATAAAGTTTCCTCTCAGTTCTTTTAATTTGTATCCCACAAATTTTTACATCTTGTATTTTTCTTTCTTTTTTTTAACCAGGAAAATCCAGACAACTTAAGGTGAAAATTGCTAATGTATTGGTTAAATATATGTGTGTGTGTGTGTGTGTGTGTGTGTGTGTGTGTATGCCTAATTTGAGAGTCTAGTGGCTGGTAACCTTAATTTATATTTCCTGACTGTAGCTAATGTATGAAACATCATTTAAATAATTCGATTTATTCTTTTTTTTAAATAAAGAAAAACACCAAAAATTGTCTAATTCAGATGAGGAGGATTTTTCTTTTCATTTAATACAGTGTATTTTTAAAATTTTCTCTGAGGTTTTTTGTTTGACCAGTTCCTTATTTAGAAGTGTATAGCTTAGTTTCAAGTGTTTGAAGATTTTACTGTTATTTTTCTCTTATTGATTTCAACTGAGATTAGAGAACATACTCTGCAAAATTTCAATACTTTTCATTTTCTGAGATTTGCTTTATAGCTCAAGATATGATATTTCTTGTTATATATTCCATGATCATTGAAGTGAATATGTATTCTGCTGTTTTTGAGTAGAGTGTTCTACAAATATTGATTAGATACTTCTGGGTGATGTTGTTATTGAGTTCTATATCCTTGCTGACTTTTTTTTTTAACCAGTTATTTGGACAAGGATAATGAATTCTCTAGCTATAATAGTGGATTTACTTATATCTGTTTTCACTTTTGTCAACTTACGCTTTACCAATTTTGAAGACCTGTTGTTTGGTGCATACATATTTAGGATTGCTATGCCTTCTTGACTGTGAGTCTGTCAGGTCCTGGATTGTTTTTTTTGTGGGAAGGGGAGAATTTTAACTACTGTTTCAATCTTGCTACTTGCTATCAAACTTCTCAGGTTTCTTTTTGTTTGTTTGTTTTCCTGATTCAAGGTTCAGGGAGTTGTATGTTTCCAAGTATTTATCCTTTTCCTCTAGATTGTCCAGTTTGTTTGCATAGAAGTGTTCATAATAGTCTTGGATTAACTTTTGTGTTTGCATCGTATCAGTTGTAATGTCTCCATTTTCATTTCTGATTGAGCTAATTTGAATCTGTTCTCTTTGTTCCCTAATTAACCTAGTCAGTAGTAGATCAATTTTGTTTATCTTTCAAATAATTAACTTTTTGTTTCACTGATTCTTGTATTCTTTCTTTGATTGCAATTTCATTTCGTCCTGCTTCATCTTCATTATTTTTTTTCTGCTGCTAACTTTGGGTTTGTGTTTTTCTAGTTCCTTGCAGTGTGACATTCGGTTGTCAATATGTGATCTTTCAATCTTGTCAATGTAGGTCTTGAGCACTATAAATTTTCCTCTGAGCACAGCTTTGACTGTGTCCAAGAGTTTTTTTAATAACTTGTTTTGTTGTTGTCATTCATTTAAAGAAATTTTAAAATTTCCATCTTGATGTCATTGTTGTCTCAAGGATCATTCAGGAGCAGACTTTTTTGTTTTTGAATTGGAGTTTCACTCTGTTGCCCAGCTTAGAGTGCAGTGGCATACTCATAGCCATCCCAGCCTTGACCTGCTGGGCTCAGGTGGTCCTTCTATCTCAGCCTTCCAAGTAGCTGGAACTACAGGCATGTGCCACCACATCTGGCTAATTTTTTATTTATTGTAGAGATGAGGTCTTGCCAAGTAGCCCAGGCTGGTCTTGAACCCATGAGTTCAGGCAATCCTCTCACCTTGGCCTCCCAAAGTGCTGGGATTATAGGTATGAACCACCACGTCCGGCCAGGAGTAAATTTTTTAAACTTCCCTGTTTTTGTTTGGTTTTGTGAGTTCTTCTTGTAGTCAATTTCTACTTTTATTCCACTGTAGTCTGAGAAGGTGCTTGATGTGATTTGGATTTTTAAAAATGTATTGAGACTTGATTTGTGGCCTATCATATGGTATATCTTGGAGAATGTTCCAAGTGCTGATGAGAAAAATGTATATTCTGTAGTTTTGGGGTGGAATGCTTTGTAGATGTCTGTTAGGTTCATTTGCTCTAGGGTCCAGTTTAACTCCAATGTTTCTTCGTTGTCTTTCTGTCTTGATAGTCTGTTTATTGCTGTCAGTGGAGTGCTGAAGTCTCCCACTATTATTGGATTGCTGTGTATCTCTTTTCTTGGGTCTAGTAGAATTTGTTTTATAAAATTGGGAGCTCTCATGTTAGGTGCATATATATTTAAAATTGTTATATCTTTTTTCAGATAGATCCCTTTGTCATAATATAATAACTATCTTTTTAAACTTTTTTTTTTTATAATTGGAATCTCACTGTGTCACTCAGCCTTCTGAGTAGCTGGGACTATAAGCATGTACCACACCCAGCTAATTTATTTTGACTTTTTTTGTAGAGACAAAGCCTTGCTATGTTGCTCAGGCTGGTTTCAAACTCCTGGGCTCAAGCAATCCTCCTACCTCACTTCTGGCATTTTACAGGTGTGAGCCACTGTACCTGGCCTTAGTGTTGTTAATGTATGTCTATCTGATATGAGAATGGCTACTCCTGTTTGTTTTTGGTTTCCATCTATGTGAAATATTTTTCCCACCCCTTTACCTTGAGTCTATAGGAGTCTTTGTGTGTTAAGTGTATCTCTTGAAGGCAATTGATATTTGGAGTTTTTTATCCTGCCATTCTATATCTTTAAGTGGGACATTGAGATAATTTATGTTCAGGTTTAATAATGATATTTAAGATACTATTCCATTCATCATGCTTGTTGTTACCTGGTTGCTTTATTTTGTTTCTTTATTGTGTTGGTGTTCTATAAGCCCTGCGAGCTTTATGATTTCCAGCGTTTTCCTACTGGTATAATTTGATCTTTTGTTTTAATATTTAGAATTCCTTTGAGTATTTCTTGTAGAGTTAATCTAGTGTTGACAAATTCCCTCAGCATTTGCTTGTTTGAGAAAGATTTTATTTATCCTTCATTAATGAATTAGGTTAAAAAATAAAGTTAGGTTTGTGGGATACAGAATCCTTGGCTGACTTGTTATTCTATTTGAGGAGATTGAAGATAGGACCCCAATCCCTCCTGGCTTGTAGGGTTTCTGCTAGGAAGTCTGTTGTTTGTTTAACAGGTTTACCTTTGTAAGTTATTTGATGTTTTTATCTCACTATTCTTAAAATTCTTCTCTTCACATTAAATTTACATTACCTGATTATTATATGCCATGAGAATGACCTTTTACAATGAAACTTTTGGGTGTTCTTTGGGCTTCTTCTATCTGGTATTTATATCTCTGGGAAGGTCAGGGGAATTTTCTTCATTTATCCCCTCAAGTAGATTTTCCAAACCTGTTGCTTTCTCTCCTTCCTCAAGAGCACCTATGATTCTTAGGTTTGGATATTTTACATAATCCCACATTTCTTGAAGACATTATTTCATTCTCTTGATTCTTTATTTCTTTATTGTTGTCTGATTGGGTTAATTTGAAAACTTTGCCTTCAAGTTCTGAGATCCTTGCTTCTACTTGTTCTAGTCTACTGTTAAAACTTTCTACTGCATTTTATACTTCCCTAAATGAGTCATTTACAGAATTTCAGCTTGATTTATTTTTAAGGTGTCTATCTCTTTGGAGAATTTTTCATTTATGTCCTGAAACGTTTTTATTTATTTATGTTGGTTTTCAACTTTCTCTTGAATCTCACTGAACAATTTTACAATCAATCTTTTGAATCTATTCCTGGAATTTCAAATATTTCATTTTGGTTAGTTCTACTGCTGAAGAGTTAGTGTGGTCTTTTGGGGGTACTGAAGAACTTTGCTTTTTCATATTGTCAGAATTATTTTTCTGGTTCTTTATCATTTGGGTAGACTATTTTTCTTATTTGAGGTTGACAGGTGGCTAACATAGGCACTGTAGGATTCTCTTGGTTATATATAACCTTGGTGTGGTGATTTTCTCGATTACCAGCTATGGTGGTCCTGTGCTGTATGCCAGCACAGGTTTGAGGCATCTTGAGTGGATGGGTTGGTTAGGATAGTTGTGTTAGCTGGGATCTAGGATCTGACCTTTTCCAAAGCTGAGGTGCTATATCAGATATAATGGACTGTGCCAGTTGACCTCTGGCCAGGAGATAGCACTTATGGAAGAAAGCCAGCTGCAATGGTGACTGTGAGCTTTCTGCTTGGACTGTGTTGCCCCATGGGAAGTACCCAGGTGACCTAAGCAGTGGACAGGGATGTGGGGATTATCCAAGATCTCTGTCTGTCTTGAACTTTTGAGAGGGGTATGGGTGAAAAGCGCTCAAGCTCCCCACCTGTGTGCACTATTGGCTACCCCTGTGGGGACTGGGAAGTTCCCTGGCCACTGGAGTAACACTGCTGTGTTATACAGAGACTACATGAAAAACTTCACATGGGGAGTGAAAGGTTGCTAGGGCAATGGGTCCCACACAGCTCCCCTGTCCGCCTTAGACAGTCTGTGTTTGGAATGTCAAAGTGCAGCTGGCCTCAGGTGTTCTCACAGCAGCCTGTCCCAGTCATGGACAGTCTGCCACAATGGAATTTGCAGCAGAATTTGCCCTTGGGGTTCTTCCTCACCCCCAGGCTGACTAGAAAGCAGCCTGCTGGAAGGATTGAGTTCCTAGGAAGTGGCAGCAGGATTCATTCAGGGCTTTTCCCCCCTATACCACTCAACATGGGTTTTATCAGAGCATGGCTTTGGGTAAGTCAGTTTTCATGAGGGACTGGAGTCCTGTGAGGCTCAGGAGGGCTTCCTGCTTCCAAGTCCATGGCAAGAGCACAGAATTCCTGCATTCTCCTCACTTACCTCCTCTGCTGCATACAGAGACTGCTTGTGATTTGTGTTGTGATCAGGCAAGTTGGGCTAGTTCCAACCCAGGTCAATCAGTTTTTCCCTTTTTTTTTGTACTTTGTGGATATTACTGCTTTTTTGGTGAGTCGTGGGGCATGCTGCTTCTCCTGTTCCTCTGTGAGTGCTAAGGATCTCTCTATTTTGATTTACTTAGTGGGTGAAACACACTCTGGCTGCTTCTTATTAGCCATCTTAATCCTATCTCCCAATCTCTTTCTTTTAATTTGTGTATTTAGACCATTTACATTTAATTTAATTATTGAAATATCAGAGCTTATACCTGCCATTTTGTTTTTGCTTTCTGATTTTTCCTTCTGATTTTTGCATGGGCTATTTGCACATTTAAAACATATTTTATATTGATTTATTTATAGTGTTTTTGAGTGTATTTTTGTATAGATTTCTTAGATATTATGTTATCTGTACATAACTTTACCACTTGAGGTAAAATATAGAAAAGTTAACTTCCTTCTATGCCCCTTTGTCCTTCCTGTTATAATGCAATCATCTTAAATGTTTATTCTTTATTTATTTATAAACATAGTTCTAGAATAAGACAGTGCTATAATTTTTGCCTCAACTATTGAACATACTTGGAAAACTCAAGGGAAAATCGTTCATTGTATTTACCCATATTTTTCCTTACTACATTTTTTCTTTCTTCCTCATGTCTTTAGTCTTTTTCTGTTTACTGATTTTTTTATCCTATTTAAATCTTATTATAGACTTATCACTTTGAAAAAAAATGAAGTATAATAAATCAGTTTGGAGAAAGAGTATATAAACTAAAGTCTACTGGACATTAAAGCTTGTTTAACTGAGATTTACAAAATCAATTCAATTTTCTTGAACTTTTATATTTTTGAGAAAATTTTTGACTGGATTAATAATTCTTCTGTATATTGTGAAGCTGATAAAAAGCAAACAAACAAAAAACTTGGGTTAAATTAAAGACCTGGTAAGATTTCCTGTTCCTAATTTGTTAGGTAGGCCCTCTTCCTAGTAAACTTACCAGCCTTTTGAGCATATCTTAAATATTTATTCATTATTTACTAATTAACTTCTATGTACTAAGAACTGTTCTAAAATCTGGGGAAAGATCAGTGAACAAAATAGACCAATTTCCTGAATGGATTAATGCTGATTTTAAAAGGGCTTATCATTTGCTCTCTCTTATTCCCTCTTTGTTTTATCACTTGCTGTCTCTCATTCCCTCTTTGTCCTTTTGTCATGATATGACACAGTGAAAAGGCCCTCACCAGACATGGATCCTCAATCATGGACTTCTCAACCTCCAGAACCATGGGCCAAACACATTTATGCTCATTATACATTTTCCAGACTCAGATATCCTGTGATAATAGCACAAAACAGATGAAGAAAATGGGTATTGAGAAGCAGTGTTGTTGCTATTCCAAATATATAAAAATGCGGAAATGGCTTTGGAACTGGGTAATGAGTAGAGACTAGAAGAGCGGCTAGAAAAAGCTTAGATTGCCATGAATGGAACATTAAGGGTCATTTTGGTGTGGACTCAGAAGAGAATAGTCATAGAGAAAGTCTAAGACTTAGAGATTACTTAAGTGATTGTGATTAGAATGTTGGTTGAAATACAAATGGTAAAGGCAATTGTAATAAAGTATCAGATGGAAAGGAAGGACAAGGTATTGGAAATCTGAGTAAAGGCCATTCTTATAAAGTAGTAAAGAACTTGGTTGAATTGTATTCATGCCCTAGGGCCTTACTGAGTGTAGAATTTATGTGTGATAAGGATGTCTTACACAAGAAATATCTAAGGAGCAACACATTCAAGGTGCTGCATAGCTTCTTTTTGCCACTTACTGGAAAGTGAAAGAAGAGAGAAATGATTTTAAGACAAAGTTTGTCATTAAAAAAAAGCAGAATGAAAAGATTTGGAAAATTTACAGCCTGGCCTTGTAACAAACAGAGACGTATTTAGAAGAGCAAACCAAGGGTATAGCCAAGTGACTATTTTCTAAAGAGATTATTTCAAACAGAAGGGAGCCAGGTGCTATTTATCAAAACAATAAGAGAATGATCCCAAAGACATTTTAGAGATCTTTTAGGCAGTCTAGAAACTTGAGAATAAGGTTTACAGGGAGGTGCAATCAGGACCTCAGCAATCACTGCCCTGCACCACCTCAAGTCTCTGCTCCCCACATTTCAGCACAGTGTTACATGGCCACCCCAGAATTGGTCAAGTGGGCCCAGGTGTAGGTTGTGCTCCTGCTCTGATGGGCACAAGCCATAAATTTTGGTGGCATTCACATGATGCTAACTCTGCAGATGAGCAGAGTACATGTGCTATGAGGCCATGGCAACTTCCACCTGGATTTCAAAGGCTGTATTAGAAAACAGAAATTTCTTGCAGGGGCAGAGCCACCACAGACAACCCCCACTAGGGCAATACCAAGTAGAACTGTGGGGTTCAGGCTCCTGCAGACACTGCAGAGCAGTAAAGCTACCAGCATGAAACTCCAGCCTGAGAGAGCTACAGGGATGAGACTCTAGCCCGTGAGAGGACTGCCTGATGTTTTGGGGCCCAATCCTTACCCCAGTGTGCCCAAGTTGAAGGATGTGGAATTAAAAGAGATTACTATGGTGTCTTAAAATTTAATATTGCTTTCCCTCTTGAGTTTTGGACTTATATGGGACCAGTTAGCCCTTTCTTTTTGCCCATTTCCCCCCTTTTAAATGAGAAAATGAGAATGTTTATCCTATGCCTATCCAATCATTGTGTTTTAGAAGTAGATAACTTGTTTAATTTTGCAGGCTTGCAGCGAGGGAAATGTGCCTCAGGGATGAATCATACTGGTGTCTCACCCATATCTGATTTACATGAGATTCTGGACTTTGGACTTTTGAGATAATGCTGGAACAAATTAAGTCTTTGGGGCTTATTGGGATGGAATGAATGTATTTTGTATGTGAGAAGAATATGAATTATGGGGGCAAAGAATGGAATGCTATGGTTTGAAAGTGTTCCTAAAAAGCATTTGTTGGAAACTTACTCTCCACTGCAACAGTGCTGGGAGATGGGGCCTAATAGGAGGTGCTGAAGTCATTAGAGAGGGCTCCACCTTCATCAGTGGATTAAATGCTGATTATAAAAAGGCTTGAGGCTGTGAGTTTGATTTCTTGCTCTCTCTTATTCTCTCTTTGCCCTTCTGCCATGATATGACAGCAGCAACAAGGCCCTCACCAGAAGAAGCCCCTCACTCTTGGACTTCCATGCCTCCAGAATCATGAGCTTAATAAGTTTTTAACCAGTCTCAGGTATTCTGTTATAGCAGCACAAAACAGACTAAGATAGAATCCTTCCCCTAGGTAGTTTCAGGCCATCACCTTCTTTCTGCTTGGTATTCTGCATTCCATACTTTTAGCAAGTCCACTGCTAAACAAGAATCTGTATGTGTGCTTAGCAGGAGAGGTGATGGATGGCAAATTATCAGTTTCTTTCTATATTGCTGGCTAAAACTTATGGATCTTAGCACTTCCCAGTTGGTGATGATTAATGGTTTTGTTTACAACTTCTCCCTTTGGTCTTGGAGAGAGATACTGAGTAGGGTTCCTGCCAGCACTCTGGAAGGTTTGGCTTAACCCCAAAGCTAAGAACTCTGTAGCCCAAGCTGTGTTTATGCCATGGAAGCCCTTGGGCTTTTTTGGATTTTAATCACTTTCTGAACAGATGCATTTCTGTTAGGATGAACAAGGTACTGAAACTTGCACTCTGCTCATTAAAACCTAAACTCTGTTTGGTTATAAAACAGTGTTCATTTTTTACTTCCAATGAATAAAATAAAATAAAACAAAATTTGGTTTTTAAAAATCTAATTCCTGATTCCACAGTTGCACTTTTGACCAAAATTAAAGGGACCACTAAACTATAATCTCAAAATTATTAATAACTTTTTTTGGTTGAATAATGACAAGAGTTAAATGGAAATAAATATGTAAAATGCCAACAAACTCACTATATATATAAGATAGCATGCTGTTTGCTGTCTGAGAAAGCAAAATGTGTGTATTCAGGCATGAATACTTATGCTTTATATACACAAGCAACATGTGTTTACTTTTCATTACTTGATGAGGTCCAGAGTGTGCTATTAATTGCAAAACTGGCTTTCATACAAAAATAGGAGTTACTTTTAATTTCATAGAGCCCCTTTAAGAAGAAGGAAGGTAAAAAACTAAGTCAAATTAATAAGTTTTTGTAGCTCCTTGCTGCCAGATAACTTCACATACACAATCTGATAATTGACTTGCATTGTTTTGTGTGCCTGGCAGCCTCTCTCTCATTTTTATTTCTCTGAAAAGTCCATGGAAACCAGATCTGGTATTTTTATTGTGTTGAAATTATTCTGGTAAAAACAGGTTCTAAATAAACACTACAGGTGGCAAGAAAAGCAGCTGGATCTGGTTTAGCACTCTATTAGATGGGAAAACACTAAACTGGAAATGGAGAGAAAGAACCTTTGATTTTCTTACACAGACACCATTGTGGTTGCGGGTTTGTGACCATTCCAAGATATGCTAGCCACCAGCCTTCATCAAATTGTGACACTGAGTGAGAAGTAAAAAATGATAAGAGAATTAAGTAGAAGAGGGACATCTCTTAGAAAAATAGAAAGAGAGGGTGAGGCTATATCTAGTTGACTTAAGGTTTGATTAGAAAAATACAGTACTTTGATGGATAAATCTTTGGTGACTAAAGTTTCTTTATAATATAATTGTGCTATAATAAGTAATAAATAGAAATCATATTCATTTATAAATTGTGTAAAGTAATGTTGCTATGTCCTACCCTGGTAACCTCAGATACTTCAGACCATACCAGTCAAGACCTAAACACTTAATCACATCAGCAATAACAAATTATTTTATTCACTTTACCCATTCTTGCAGAAGCTCCCCCTCAGTCCTGCATTTCTGGACACGTTCAAGGCATGTTTTTTTCCCCCAAGCTCACTGATACACCTCTTTTTAGCTATAACAGGTCAACTGCCATTTCTTCTTCTTTTGCTCTCATTCTTAACTTCCTGTGGTGCCTGCTGCTGAGATCGTCAATTCTCAATAAGTTTTGTGAGGGCACTTTCAATTGCTGCTACTATTCACAGGGGGGGCTTAATATGTTGGGAGTCTTTGGGCTGCAAGTGATGGAAATTCAGCTTAATTTTACCTTGGTTGGCTGATGAAATCTCATGACAGGATTGCGGTGGTCTCAGGAATAAGGGAGTCAGGAAATTCAATCTGGTCAGGGGTCTTCTCTTCCCTTTTCATTTTGTTGCATCTGCTTTGTTTTTACTTCCTTCTTTAGATTAGCTTCCTCCTCTTTTCCAAGCCACCTGTTGGTAACTTCTAATCTTTCTATATTATAATCTAGGCACCCACAAGGGACTGCCAGTTCTCTCACTTCTGGAATTTCCAGGTAAGGGTCTCATTGGCTTGGTGTTGGTCAGGTACTCTCCATTGGATCAATCAACCGTGGCCATGGAAAAATAATACAATGACTGGCCCAGGTGGAGTCAGTGCCCAACACTCAGGGAGCAAGCTGACGCGAAAACACGGCTGCTAAGTAACATGTGGTCAGAATTCACACTTATCTTCCTCACCACTCAATCCTGAGGACATAGCACAGAACTTCTTACTAGTAGGTACTTTTAAAATCGCAAAATGAATGTTTTATGCATGCTTACATATGGTGTGTGTGTATGTGCATCGCAGAGTGGTGGTGAGTAGAGAAAACCAAAGGTTTCCTGTGTGTTCATGTCACTGTCATTTCCCACTGATGTCTACAGTGACAACACTGAATCTAGTCGAAGGTTTTCCACAGTTCCATCATCAAGCTGATCTCCTGCAAGATCTTGTGGTAGTTTCTTCTATCTTCTGGGCTTCAATGAGGTAAAAAAAAGTTTTTCTTATCTGTGGCTGCTGCTGCTGTCGTCTCTGTTTGTAGCTGCTGAGGTCAGACTATGCTGAAGCTGTTCTTCCATGTTAAGTCACTGGCATCTGTGAAGTAGTGGTATGAGACAGACTGTGCATCCTGTTCACAAAGATGATGTGTGATCATCTGTTTAAACAAGACCTCTCTCTTGCTCTCAAGTCATGGGCCCTGCAGAGGGGCTGTTCCAAAGTTTTCTGGAGATTTTGTGTACTCTTTCACATCACCTTTGTAACTCAGTCATGGGCTCATTGCTAGAGGGCAGTCTTAGATTCCAATATCAAGTTCTGCTGGTTAATAATTCCTTTTCCCTCTGAAGTTAAGGCATCAAGACTGGGTCAAGTTTGTGTTCCTGAGTAACTCTTCCTTTAGGATCAGTTATTTCCCACATGCTCCTGCATTCTTCCTGCCACTCCTCCAGGGTCTGTTCTATCTCTAGACACACGCTGACATGTACAAATCTTAAGGCACACACAATTTAGGCTGGAACTGGGACCCCTGTGTATGGCTAGATGAACAGGATAGAAAAACCATAGCATACAACTTCCATTTGTCCATTTCAAACACCCTACTCGGGACAGTAAATAGGAACAACCTTAGATATAATTGTGAATGCTGAGAAAATTTTCTCTATTGGCTTCAGTTTCCCATCTTGCATCTGTTTTTTACCTTCTGGATGATGACCTCTCCCTGCCTTGAGACACAGATCCACTTGGGTATTTGCATTTTTAACTTTTTAAACTTTTGATCCTGTATTGTAACATACTTGCTTGCTGATATAATTCTGTGTGTGTGTGTGTGTGTGTGTGTGTGTGTGTGTGTGTGTGTGTGTGTGTGTCTGGGGGGGATTTCATTTAATTAACTTCAGTCAGTGAAAAGGGAGACACTCTGGTTTGTGGATGAGGTGGTAGAGGGAGAGTGGGATTGAAGTCAGTCCTGGGACAACCTGAGTTCAACCTTTTAAAACAGGCCTTGTTTCCTTTGAGAGAAAACAAGTGAGTCACACAGAGATCAATGAAGTTTATTTCTAGGAGCTTCAGGGAGTGGAGAAAAGTGTTCCTCATCATCTGCTCCTTTAGGACCTGGAGCTCAGCCTGGAGTGACTCTGGTCTCCTCCACCATAGGGACTGTTCTTTCAGCTTCCCCTTTTCCTTTATCCCTGGTTTGAATGCAAGTCAATTTTCTCTCTTAACCTCTATCACTCTTCATCTCCTTGTTCCAAAGTGCATTATTTTTTTCAGATTTATTCCATTTATTTGTTTTAAATTTGAAAGCAGTACGAAAACAACAACCAAAATTTGGAAATCAGAGGACAAAAAACAATATTCACCATTCTTATGTTAAAAAGTTCACCATTTTCTCTAAGTAACAATTCCCTTTGACTCTTCTCTAAGCATGATTTATAAAATGTTATAGATAAATATAAAATCATTTTAATCACTTGGAAGTATGCTTTTAAAAGCTTATTGTTTTATATACATTTTCCACATTCTTGCATGGCCTTTATAACCAATCGGTATATATTCAGCATGAATTAAGTTAGTATTTAATTATGTTATCACCTCATTACCCAGAATGCTTCCTTATTTGATTTTAACTTCTGGTAGTAAACCGTCTAGCAATGAAATCTGTTTTTAGAAAAATCCTCTTTAATAATAGATGTAATGCTGCAGTCAATTTGGAGCTTAGAGGTCCCATGATAGCTGAATTGGGTCATAAGACCAAACAATTTTGCTATTTGAGATAGCATTCATCAAAAAGTCCAGTTAGATAGTTATATAACCCAATGTATGAGTATGGAGCAAAACAGGTATTTAAGATATACACAAATGTTTTATAAACAGAGTAAAAAATATTGCTGCTTCTCATGGTAGTTCAGGGGTATTTTGAAGCTTCTTCTCATGTAACACTTTATTTCTTTATGTCTCTCCCAAAACACTAAGAAAAATCAGATAATTTCATTTTCATTGATGATCTGGGTAAAAATGACACCTTGCTCATGATTCCAGCTTGCATAAAGAATTAAGTCACTTGTAAGTTATCTCCCAATTCTGGTTTGCCAAACAAAACCCTACCTCAATTCCAACTGCCTCAATTATCTGACTACTTCACTTGAATATGGATTATTTTAGCCTGAATGACTTTGAAATAGCACTTTCAGAATGTACATCCATTTACCTAAGAGGTAGAAGTATTCTGCTCATATCCTGCAAAGGTTTGGAATGATTATTTTAGAAATATATTACGACCCAAAGTAAAAGTCTCATGTTTCCTAGTTCTCTGTTAAAAAAAAAAAAAAAAAAAAAGCCAGAAAACACTCCTGAATAATTGCTGCTGCTTAATTCTAGAACTCTGCTTGCCACAGCTTTAGATGTGACATTCATTAGCTCTGCAGCACATAAGAGGCCATCCTCTTAATTGGAAGCAGAGGAGCTGAGAGTAAGGTGTGTGTATTTGTTGAGTCTTGGGGGATCAATCATCTCCCTACTGCCAGTGTCCTCAGAGAGCAAGGGAAAGGTCATGGAGATGAGGTTCTCTTTGCTTCCTTTCTTTTTCTGTGTGGACAAACACCACAGTACATTAGATTCTGAGTTTGTATTATTATTTTTGTGTCTAGAAATAATTTCAAGGAGAATTTATGTGAAACAAGTAATTTGTGAGACCAGTCATTTGACTTACTCATTTGAATTCCCTCTTCTTCATTCTACCTTCTAAATTTATTTCTAATTCTAATTTTGCCTGGTCAATGAAGTTGAGTTGTCTTCTGTTTTAAAGGTGTTTACAGCCCTAACAGCTATAATTGTGTCCCTAGAGCTAGATCATGGTGAAAGGATTGGAAATCCTTTGACATGTGAAGAACACCCTCAAGAAACAATGAAGAGTGAGTTCAGATTTCAAAACGTGGCTACTTGATGAATCTGGAGTGAACATTTTATTTTGATATGTTTAAATATTTCAATATTGGTGGCATCTATGTCAGAAGTTCTCAAACTGTCTGGTTGCAGAGCTACTTGAACCTTTTAAAAACTATTGAGTTTCCTCAAAGAATTTTTGTTTACAGCAGTCCCCCTTATCCACGGGGGATACATTCTGAGACCCCCAGCCAACGCCTAAAACTTCAGATAGTATGAAGTCCCTTATATACTATGTTTTTTCCTATATATAGTTTAATTTATCCCAAGGATAAAGTTTAATTTATAAATTAGGCATAGTAAGAGATAAATAAGAATAACTAAGAATAAAACAGACCAATATACTGTAATAAAAGTTATGTGAATGTGGCCCTGCTCTTAAAATATCTTATATAATATTTTCAGACCAGAACATGGTTGACCACAGGTAACTGAAACCACACAATGTGAAACCACAGATAAAGGGGAACTACTGTATGTGCTTTATATCTATCAATATTTATGATTTTAGAAACTACAATTAAGAAATTGAAAAAAATTTGAAACACTAAAATAATAAACCAGTTACATGTTAATGTTAACATTTTAATTAAAAATATGCATCTTTTTCAAAATTAAAAAATAATTATTAAGAAGAGCAACTTGTTTTACTTTTTGTTTTTTTGAGTCAGAGTTTCACTTTGTCACCCAGGCTGGAGTGCAGTGACACGCTCAGGGCCACCACAGTCTCAACCTGCTGTGCTCAGGCGATCCTTCCCTCTCAGCCTTCCAAGTAGCTGGGACTTTAGGTGCAAGCCATAGCACCTGACTAATTTTTTGATTTATTGTAGACACGAGGTCTCACCAAGTTGCCCAGGCTGGTCTCAAACCCCTGGGCTCAGGCAATCCTCTCGCTTCCACTTCCCAAAGTGCTAGGATTTCAGACAGGAGCCACCATACTCTGCCTATTTTACATTTTTGAAAGGTTTTTTTTTTTTTTTTTTGAGTTGGTGTTTCACTCTGTCGCCCAGGCTGGAGGGCAGAGATGTGCTCCTGGCCACCACCACGCCTGGCCAATTTTTTGATTTACTGTAGAGATGGGGTCTCGCCAAGTTGTTCAGATTGATTTAAACTGTAGGCTCAGGCAATCCTCTCACCTTGACCTCTCAAAGTGCTGGGATTGTAGGCATGAGCCACGGTGCCTGGCTTGAAGTGTTTTTAATATCTAACTCAGTTCAAGACAGCTGGATTATCATATCTACTTCTGAATTCACTCTGTTGTAAAATGTTATTTTGGCTAAAGTATACACAGATAGGTAGCTTGAGAGGATATTTTAATAGCCTTAAAGGTAACTATGGGTAATCTTTTTTGATGTTATACTACAACTAGGCAGGTGGTGGTTTCTTTTTTTTTTTTTTTTTTTTT
>NW_007248611.1:109486-113933 GCF_000164805.1 Carlito syrichta
TCACCTCAGCCTCCCAAAGGCGTGGGATTACAGGCTGAGCCACCGAGCCCGGCTACAGGTGGTGGGTTTCTTAAAAGTTATTTGCAATGTGGCATCTGAAATTATTTCAGTTAACTTTAGTGCACTGTTATCATACTAAAGTTATATTTTAATCCTTGTGTCTATCTTGCAAAGTGAATGGATCTTTTAACCATGATTGGTTGATAATATCATGCATTGCTTATTTGGGAAGCTTTGGCTCACATGCATATTTCCCAAATGTTGACCCATTTTATTATATTATATGAAGACATCACATTTATTCATAGCACCACAGATCCCATCAGAAAAGCCTATCAGTATTGGGAAGCTGCCAACCTCAGTGATGGATACGAGTTTTTAAAAATTCTAATTTTTGTTGAACATATACATTCAGTCATTGGCAACAGATATGATCAGTTGTTTTCTTTAAAGGAAGAGGCTTACTTTTTGTTAAGTTAATTTTTGAGAAAATATATGCCAAATACCCAAGTCTGAATAACTGCAGTCAGGACTGTCAGTTCATCTTTGAAGTAAAAGTGACCTTCCATGGAAACAGTATCTAGTTAGATTATGACTGAAACAACGGCCCAAGGCTTTTCCTCAAGACCAACATCATGTTTTGGTACATGGCAGAAGTGTTTTAGACATACTGTTTCTGTCCATAGAATACCAGAAATACATGTACTTAAGGTTTGAAGTTTAATAAAATTGATATTTTTGTCACCTTATGAAGAACATCAAGTGAAACTTCCTCACGTATTATCCTTATGGTATGTGCCCTGTGAGTGCCCTGGATGCCATCCCTTTGTGCCTATGCCATAGCAGTTTCTCCCACTATTGCTTCTGCACCATGAGAGCAAATGTCAACTCTGCAGAAAAAGTCAATAATGTCATAGGACTGTTGTGAAAACAGCAAGTAACTCTGGCCTCATAGACCTCCCTGAATGTCTCAGGGATTTTTAGAAGTCCATGTACCATACTTCCACAACCACTGAACTAGATCCCCACCTGTTTTTTTGGGGGGGGAGAGGGTCTACATTTTTGGCAAATTATAGAAGCAAAGTGAAACAAGTCAAACAAATTTTGGGACATAGAATTTTAATGGTTTCACAGATTACAAATGTTTAAACAATTTTGTTTCTAAAAGAAAACTGCATTATATTTCGCACTATTACAAAAAAAAAATTTCCAGAGGCAAAAAGTACATTGTTTTCAAATTAATAATAGAAAATGAGGGTTAAAAAAAATTCAAACTTACCTATGCTTTTCATTCAATAAGTATTTTGAAATGTATAATAGTAGCAAGATACATAGAAATGAGAAATAGGATAAATTTAGAAATGATAAATATATAGTGATACACTTTCACTAAAATGTTTTTATAATTAATTAAAATCTGCTCTTTGTGCTGATACTCCATACAGTTAATTCCACTTGTGTATTTAAGTCAATATCTACTATTTTCGAACTTGTTATTCCTATGAAGATTTCTTGCCTTAGATTTGAGAGACCTGTGGAGAAAGATCTCCTGGCCACCTTAAAATGACAATTCTGTGAAGCTTTTAAATTCTCACAGTCATCATCACTTATCCTCTCCCCAAACACATATACTTACAAATACACTTCTTCCTTCTCATGGACCAGTGTTCTTCAAATAAAAAAGCAGTCTGTTAAGGAGGTATAGTTATATACTATATGGCAAAAAGAAACCTTAAATATTTAATATTTTTTAAGGGGGAGTCAGAAAGATAGGAGGCATGTGGGAAAATGGAAGTTATACAAAATGAAAAAAAATAAGGATTAAAAAAATATATCTACTTTCTGTGTCAGATAACCAACATCACTACAAAGTTAAATGGAAATTTTATATGGCCAGAGTCCTTGCTATGCAAAGTTCTCTTTCCCTTTTTCTTCCTTCCTTCCCTCCTTCCTTTTTTCTTTCATTTTTTTCCTTTTTTCCCTACCTTTCATTTGCTGCAAAAAGTTTGTTTTTAAAAGTTATCCACAATGGCCGGTATGGCAGCTCATGCCTGTAATTATAGCATTTTGGAGGCTTGTGTGAACCCTAGAGTTTGAGACCAGCCTGGGCAACCTAGTGAGACCTCATCTCTACAAAAATAAAAAAATTTAGCCAGGTATGGTGGTATGTGCCTGTAGCCCCAGCTACTCAGGAGGTTGAAGTGGAAGGATTGCCTGCATCTAGGAGGTCAAAGACATGGTGAGCCATAATCATGCCACTGTACACCAGTCTGGGTAACAGAGTGAGACCCCCTCCCCCAAAAAAATTATCCATAATGAACTTCAGTCTGATAAAGAGCTTTGCTTGTTGTATTTATTTTTTAAAGAAAAAACCTGTTTATTCTTGGTAAAATATATTTCATGGAATGAATCTGAAATAATAATCATACTTCACTCCTACCTTCCTTTTCATTTTTATTTTCTAGCTTGAGAAACTCTGTAAATTTCTTTACACACATTGTAAGATTATTGTGAGATCTCTTTCATATAGCGCTACTAATACCAACATGATGGACAGGTGGTTTTTCTCTCATATTCTAAGGAGGATGGGTAGCAGTGAAAAGTTTAGACTCTGGAGTGAAGTGGCTTCAGGTTCTAATATCATATCTACTGACCTTAGTGAAATCACCCTTCTTCAAAAACCATGGTTTCGCTTTATCTGTAAAAGTGACCTAACACTAGTACCTAATGCAGAGGTTTAATTGAGTTGATACATGTATAGTACTTAGCACAGTGACTGGCACATAGCTAACATTTAATGTATATTTGTTATGACCTCTAAGTTTCAGTGTCCTCAGCATTTGTATTAGATATGATATAAAGGCTCTGACAATAAATGCTAATTTCTTTCTTAACAGTTGACTTTTGTCAATAAAATTTCTGAAAACTATCGGCTGCTATTCAAAAAGAAAATCTATTGGTATGAGGGTCACCAATTTACATATACCACACACATAGATGTAAAAAAAAATGCAGTTTATGTATAAGTTTCTTTTAAGTACCTAATCTTTTGAGTAGGAGGGTGGAACAATTTATTCTAATTCAATAACTTTAATCTAACCTAATAGTTTCAGTATTTATGTAACCTAAAGATGATTTTTGATTAGATCCTAGTATTTCGGTTTTCTTCTTCTTGACTTGCTTCTCCCCATCATGGTATCTGTGTGTATTGGTGTAATGCGATAACCCTAAATCTGACAGGGCTTGAGCATAATGTTCACTTATTCCAAAGAAGTCCCTTGGAGGTCCAGCAGGAAAAGACACTGGCTTATTAGAACTTGTGGAAGGCACTGATGGCAGCCAGGTTGGTGAAGAATCTGTGCCTCGGAACAGTACAGAAAGCAGGTTTATAATCAAGCAAGTCAAGTATTCAAATTGCTCTATGGTCTTTACTGTTACACTGATTAAGAATGATACCTGTATTGTTTTCTGCTTTGCTACATCATCTGCATCTCGTGACTCATTAGTGGGAATATGCATATCCTTCAGAGACCATCCCTGGCCAGAGGCCGCTCCCAGAGAGAGGCGCAGAAAGAAGTCAGGTATGGGGGAAACAGTCTATGTCCAGATAATGCCTCACAATTGGAGAGTAGGATCCTGTGATGAAGGGAGAGTCCCTTAGATTTTTTTTTTAAATCAATATTTTTTATTATGATATTGTAGGGTTAATGGTTAGGTATACAAATATGCTTCATTCATGCCCCCTTGTTGATAACATGTGTCTCCCCATCCCCAGACAGATGCTTACTACCATTAGTCCCATCCCCCTTCCCCCCACATAGTTTCCCACCACTGTCAGTCATTTTCTTATGGTAGTGCGTTGGATGATCAAGGTTCACTATATGAGTAAGAACATGTGATACTCAGATCTTTGTTTCTGTGAGAGGTCACTCAGTATTATACTCTAGTTCCATCCAGGTTGCTGCGAAATTCAGGATTTTGTTCTTTTTTATGGCTGCATAGTATTCCATTACGTATATGGACCACATTTTTTTAATCCAGTCCTCTTTTGATGGACAGCATGGTTGGTTCCAGGTTCTTGTTATTGTGAACAATGCTGTGATAAACATTCATGTGCAGGTATCTTTTTTATAAAGTGGTTTGAGTTCTTCAGGGTATATCCCAGTAGGGGGATTGCAGGGTCATATGGGAGGTTGATGTTTAGAGCTTTCAGAAATTGCCACACTGCTTTCCACAGAGGTCGCACTAGTTTACACTCCCACCAACAGTGTAGAAGTGTTCTCTTTTTGCCACAACCTCTCCAACAACTGTTATTTTTTGAGTTATTGATCATTGCCATTCTGACTGGTGTTAGGTGGTATCTCAGTGTGGTTTTGATTTGCATCTTCCTGATGATTAGTGAGGTTGAACATTTCTTCATGTGTCTGCTGGCTGCTTGGATGTCTTC
>NW_007248611.1:114030-116112 GCF_000164805.1 Carlito syrichta
TGTTCAGGATTGGATGCCAGTTCCAATTTCCATGAGGGTATATCCTTCATTTTCTAAGGTTCTTATGGTTTGAGGTTTTACATTTAGGTCTCTGATCCATTTAGAGTTAATTTTTGTGCATGGGGATAGATAGGGGTCCTGTTTCAATCTTCTGCATGTGGTTAGCCAGTTTTCCCAGCACCATTTACTGAATAGGTTCTCCTCTCCCCAGTGGTAGGTGGTAGAGGCTTTGTCGAAGATGAGTTGATTGAAAATTTAAGGTTTTGCTTCTGGAATCTCAACTCTATTCCATTGATCTATATGCCTGTTCCTATACCAATACCAAGTTGTTTTGATGATTGTAGCTTTATAGTAAATTTTGAAGTCTGGTAATGTGATACCACCTGCTTTGTTTTTTTTGCTGAGGATTGTTCTGGCTATTCTTGGTCGTTTGTGTTTCCATATGAATTCCTGTGTTGTTTTTTTCTAGGTCTGAGAAGAATGTTGCTGGTAATTTGA
Organism: Carlito syrichta; assembly: GCF_000164805.1. Taxonomy (NCBI): domain Eukaryota; kingdom Metazoa; phylum Chordata; class Mammalia; order Primates; family Tarsiidae; genus Carlito; species Carlito syrichta. Next base: position 114,529 of record NW_007248611.1, read on the forward strand.
TAGATATTGCATTGAATCTGTAGATTGTCTTAGGTAAGATGGACATCTTCACAATGTTGATTCTTCCAATACATGATCATGGTATATTTTCCCACTTTCTCGTGTCATCTTTGATTTCTTTGAGCAGAGTTTTTAGTTTTCACTGTAAAGTTCTTTCACGTCTCTGGTTAGGAAGATGCCAGGGTATTTCATTTCTTTTGTGGCTATTGTGAATGAAATTGTGCTTTTTAGTTGGGTTTCTGTTTGTTTATTATTGGTATAAAGAAATGCAATTGTCTTTTGCACATCTATTTTATATCCTGAGACTTTGCCGAAGGCCTTTATCAGTGTAAGAAGGCTTTTGACAGATTCTCTTGGGTTTTCAAGGTACACAATCATGTCATCTGCAAAGAGAGATAATTTGACTTCCCCTTTTCCTATTTGGATACCCCTGATTGCCTTCTCTTCTCTGATTGCTCTAGCCAGGACTTCCAATACTATATTGAACAGGAGGGGTGAGAGTGGGTATCCTTGTCTTGTTTCAGTTTTCAGGGAAAATGGCTCCAATTTTTGTCCATTTAGGAGTATGCTGGCTGTGGGTTTCTCATAGATGGCTTTTACTACTTTGAGGTATGTTCCCCATATGCCTAGATGTTCGAGGGTTTTTATCAAGAAGGGGTGCTAGATTTTATTAAAAGCTTTTTCTGCATCTAATGATATAATCTTGTGGTTTTTGTTTTGACATCTGTTGATGTATTTAATTACATTTATGGTTTTACGAATGTTGAACCAGACTTGCATCCCAGGGATGAAGCCTACTTGGTCATGATGGATGATTTTTGAGATGTGTTGTTGAATCCGGTTTGCTAGGATCTTGTTGAGAATTTTACCATCTATGTTCATCAAAGATACTGGCCTGTAGTTCTCTTTCTTTGTTGGATCTTTACCTGGCTTGGGAATCAATGTGATGTTGGCTTGGTAAAATGATTTGGGGAGAGTTCCATTTTTCTCAATCACCTGAAATACCTTCAGTAGGATTGGAATCAGCTCCTCCTTAAATGTCTTGTAGAATTCTGCTGGAAAACCATCTGGTCCAGGGATTTTTTTTGTAGGTAGTTTTCTTATTACATAGTCAATTTCCTTGATTGTTATTGGTCTATTTAGGATATCAATTTCTTCTTGTTTCAACCTAGGCAGGTTGTGTGATGACAGAAAGTCCTCTATTTCCTTGAGGTTTTTCAAGTTTGTTTCCATACAAGTATACATAGTAGACTCTAATGATCTTTTGTATTTCTTCAGGGTCAGATGCGACTTCATCTTTTGTGTCTGATTGTGCTTATTTGGGCTTTTTCTTTTATTTTTTGGTCAGTCTAGCTAGGGGACCGTCGATCTTGTTTATCCTTTCGAAGTCCCAGCTTTTTGTTTCATTGATTTTTGTATTGTCTTTTGTCTTCTATGTCCTGGATTTGGGTTTTTATTTTGGTGATCTGGATTCTTCTGCTGAATTAGAGTTTTTGTGGTCTTGCTTTTCCAGTTTCCTTAGGTGGCTTGTTAGGCTGTTAATTTGTGCTCCTTCCATTTTCTTCATGTGCATTTGTAGGGATA
>NW_007248611.1:116932-119690 GCF_000164805.1 Carlito syrichta
CTCTTGTGAAGAACGTTGTTCTTTTTTTCCCCTTTTCTTCTGTGTTTAGTACTTTCTTAAATGTTTCATGTCGAGGTGGTTTGGTGGCAGCGTAATTTCTTAGGGATTGGATATCTGGGAAATATTTTAATTCTCCCTCGCTGATGAAGCTTAATCTTGCTGGGTAGGTTATTCTTGGTTGAAATTGTTTATCTTTTAGGACATTGAAGATAGGGCTCCAAGCTCTCCTAGCCTGCAGGGTTTCTGTAGATAAATCTGCTGCTATTCTAATTGGTTTTCCATGGTAGGTGATCTGACCTTTTTCTCTTGCTGCCTTTAGGATTTTTTCTTTTATGCCTACTTTGTTTAGGCAAATTATTATGTATCTAGGAGTTGGTCTTCTCATTTGTTGTCTTGCTGGGGTTCTCTGAATCTCTTGTGTTTGAATTTTTGCATCATTGATTAGATAACGGAAGTTTTCTTGAATGATCTTTAGAAGGTTTGGTCCATTGTGGTCTCTGTCTCTCTTTCTGCCTCAGGAAGGCAAATTACTCTTAGGTTCGGTCTCTTGAAGTTATCGCTCATTTCTTGAAAGTTTTTTTCTGTCTTTTTGAGCTTGTTTTCTGTGTTTTTGAGGGTTTGGGTTAGTTCTATATTTTGGTCCTCAAGCTCTGAGATTCTTCTGCTTGGGTAATTCTGCTTTCCATGCTTATCAGTTTGTATTTATTTCATTCACAGTATTCTTTATTACTGTTATCTCAGATATCAGCTCTTTTGTAGTTTCTTCTTGAGTCTCCTCAATTCTTTTTAATCTCTCCATTCATGTCTTGATATCTAGGTTTGTAGTTTGAGAGCAATCATTCTGGGGGTTCTTCATTGTTTGCATTCCAAAGTCAGTTTTCTCAGTGTTTGCCCTCCCAGGGATCTGGGAGAGACCCATATTCTTCTTTTGGTTTTTCATTTGTGTAGATTTTTCTCTCATCCCTGGAGCAAAAGGAGTTACAAAAGAGGAAAATAATGGAGGAAGGGGAGGTCAATAGGAAGTTAGAAAGAGAGAAGAGTGAGAGGGAAAACAGACATACATACCAACTAACAGGTGAAAAAGAGACACAAGGCCAGAGAGAAGTGAAAAAGAAAAACACAGAAGGAAAATTTCCTAAAGAATACTGGTAGCTACACAGAGACAGACCAATAAGATCATGAAATAGATAGTATAAGTTAGAAAGCAAACAATAGTGAGCAAAACATACAGTCAGAATGATAAAACTAAAGGTCAAAATAAGAGATCAGATTACTTCTGTAATCTTTCCTTAGTGGCTAAAGTCACTTGAGCTCTGACATCCAGCCTCTCCCCTGCTGCCTGGGAGGTCAGTGACTCTTAGTTGTCTCAGTCTGTTCAGCGTAGGGGAGGGGCTTTGTCTCCTGTTTAACAATGTCACCATGGGAACCGAGGTGGAGGCTCTGATAGGTGGGTGGGGTGATGCAAATCTCTCTGGAGAATGGCGGAGGTGGTAGCTGTACTTTCACTTTTAGGGATGCTCGTCTGGGTCTCTGGGTGGGATCAGCTGCACAGCTGGGTGCTGGATCCGGGGTGTCACCAGCAGTCTGGGGTGGAGGAGTGGGTTGAGCATTCACTCCTCTGGAGCTGGAAGTCTCCGATCAGTCACTTACACAACCTTGGTGTTCTGCTCCCTTACACAAGCTTGGGGTCTCACGCTGAGTGCCTCAGCCAGGGTGAGCCCAGGGCTCTAGAACTCCAAAGCTCCAAAGGGCAGGTGGTGGCCCTGGGTCCCTCACAGGGCACTTCAGCCAGAAATGGGACTGGTATCTCTGAGGGGCAGAGCCTCCTTGGGTGACTGGCAGTTTAGTGCTGGGTGCTGGGCAAGACGATGTAGCCAGGGAGGGAGCTGAGACCCAGGACACCTGAGCAGGTGGGAGTCACATATAGTGGAGCAGCCGCAGCTGGGTGCCGCAATATCTGGCCCTGCATGGAACCGAAGGTCTCTGGGCCTCATACTAGTGCGGCTGGTGGTGGGCAGGGGGCTGCGGGAAGAAAAGTAAGTCTTTGGGAAGTCATGTTCAGAGAGTCTCATGAATCCACCTATGCTGTCACCATCTTACCGGAACTCCTCTCATTTTTTGAGTTATTGATGATGGCCATTCTGACTGGAGTTAGGTGGTATCTCGGTGTAGTTTTAATTTGCATTGCCTTGATGACTAGTGAGGTTGAACATTTTTTCATGTATCTGTTGGCTGCTCGTATGTCCTCTTTTGAGAACTATCTATTCATATCTTTTGCTCACTTTGTAATGAGGTTGTTTGTTTTTTTCTTTTCAGCACATTTGAGTTCCTTGTAGATCCTAGATGTTAAGCCTTTGTCAGACATGGAGTTGGCAAATATTTTTCCCCAGTCTGTGGGCTGTCTCCCTGCTCTCTTGAACGTTGCTTTGGCTTTGCAGAAGCTTGTCAGTATGATGAGGTCACACTTGTCTATCTTATCTCTTATGGTATGGGCACTTAGGGTTTTCATCAGGAATCGGATGCCAGTTCCAATTTCCATAAAAGTGTCTCCTGCATTTTCTAAGGTTTTTGTTTTTTTTTTAGTTGGAGTTTCACTCCGTTGCCCAGACTGGAGTGCAGTGGCTGCTCCCAGCCACCGCAGCCTCAACCCACTGGGCTCCGGCGATCCTTCCACCTCAGCCTTCTGAATAGCTGGAATTACAGGTGTGTGCTACCATGCCCGGCTGATTTTTGATTTATTGTAGAGATGAGGTCTCAC
>NW_007248611.1:119817-152197 GCF_000164805.1 Carlito syrichta
TCCCCAGTGGTTGGTGGTGGAGGCTTTGTCGAAGATGAGTTGGTTGAGAAATTGAGGCTTTGCTTCTGGAATCTCAATTCTATTCCTTTGGTCTATGTGCCTGTTCTGGTACCAATACCAGGCTGTTTTGATTATTGTAGCTTCATATTAAAGTTTAAAGTCTGGGAGTATGATACCTCCTGCTTTGTTTTTTTGGATGAGTATTGTTTTGGTTATTTGTGGTTGTTTATGTCTCCATATGAATTCCTGTATTGTTGTTTCTGGGTCTGAGAAGAATGTTGCTGGTAATTTGATGGATATTGCATTAAATCTGTAGATTGCCTTAGGAAGAATGGACATCTTAACAATGTTGATCCTTCCAATCCATAAGCATGGAATATTTTTCCACTTGTTTGTGTCATCTTTGATTTCTTTGAGCAGTATTTTGTAGTTTTCATTGTAAAGGTCTTTCACATCTCTGGTTAGGAAGATGACAAGGTATTTCATATTTTTTGTGGCTATTATAAATGGAATTGTGCTTATTATTTGCATTTCTGTTTATTTATTATTGGTGTGTAGAAATATGATTGTCTTTTAACATTTATTTTACACCCTGAGACTTTGCCAAAGTCCTTTATCAGTGCAAGGAGTTTTTTTGACAGATTCTCTTGGGTTTTCAAGGTATAGAATAACGTCCTCTGCAAAGAGAGATAACTTGACTTCCTCTTTTCCTATTTGGATACCCCTGATCACCTTCTGTTCTCTGATTGCTCTAGCTAGGACTTCCAAAACTATGTTGAACAGGAGGGGTAAGAGTGAGCATCCTTGTTTTGCCCAATTTTCAGGGGAAGTGGTGCCAATTTCTGTCTGTTTAGCAGTATGCTGGATGTAGGTTTCTAGTAGATGGCTCTTACTATTTTGAGGTATATTCCATCCATGCCTAGATGTTTGAGGGTTTTTATCAAGAAGAGGTGCTGGATTTTATCAAAAGCTTTTTCTGCATCTAATGATATAATCATGTGGTTTTTGTTTTTATGTCCTTTTATGTATTTAATTTCATTTATGGTCTTACAAATGTTGAATCAGTCTTGCATTCCAGGGATGATGCCAATTTGATCATCATGGATGATTTTTGAAATGTGTTGTTGAATCCGGTTTGCTAGGATCTTGTTGAGAATTTTAGTATCTATGTTCATCAAGGATATTGGTCTGCAGTTCTCTTTCTTTGTGGGGTCTTTACCTGGCTTGTATATCAATATTTTGTAGAATTATGCTGGAAAACTATCTGGTCCAGGGCGCTTTTTTTTGTAGGTAGTTTTCTTATGACAGTCAATTTCCTGGATTGTTATTGGTCTATTTAAGGTCTCTATTTCTTCTTGTTTCAACCTGGGGAGGTTGTGTGATGTCAGAAAGTCCTCCATTTCCTTTAGGCTTTCATGTTTGTTTCCATACAAGTGTAAATAGTAGTCTCTGATAATCTTTTGTATTTCTTCAGGACCAGATGTGACTTCATCTTTTGTGTTTCTGATTGCTTCTATTTGGGCCTTCTCTCTCTTTTTTGGGTAATTTTAGATAGGGAACCATCAATCTTGTTTATGTTTTCAAAGAACCAGCTTTTTGTTTCATTAATTTTTTGTATTATATTTTTGTCTTCTATGTCCTGGATTTGGGCTTTTATTTTGGTGATATGGATTATTTTGCTGAAGATGGTCTTGCTTTTCTAGCTTCCTTAGGTGACTTGTTATGCTGTTAATTTGTGATCTTTCCATTTGCTTCATGTGTATTTGTAGAAATATGAATTCTCCTCTTACTACTGTTTTAATGGCATCCCAGAGATTTTGGTAAGATGTTTCTTCATTTTCATTTGTTTTTAGGTGTCTTTTTTTTTTTTTTGGAGTTGGAGTCTCACTCTGTCACCCAGACTGGAGTGCAGTGGCTGCTCCCGGCCACCGCAGACTCGACCTGCTGGGCTCCGGCAATCCTTTCGCCTCAGGCTTCCAAGTAGCTGGAACTACAGGCGCGTGCTACCACGCATGGCTGATTTTTTGATTTATTGTAGAGATGAGGTCTCACTGCCCAGGTGGGTCTCGAACCCGCGGGCTCAGGCGATCCACTCACCTCAGCCTCCCAAAGGTGTAGGATTACAGGCTGAGCCACTGAGCCCAGCTCTAGGTGTCTTTTAATCTCTGTTTTTGTTTCCATGTTGATCCAGGAGATGCTTAGCATCATATTGTTTAGTTTCTATGTCTCTGTGGGTTTTGGGGGAACTTTGTTGGTGTTGATATTTATTTTTATTCCACTGTGGTCTGAGAAGGTGCATGGCAAGATTTCAGTCTTATGAAATGTTTATGCTTGACTTATGGCCAAGGATGTGGTCGATCTTAGAGTATATTCCATGTGGTGATGAGTAGAATTTATATTCTGTGTTCATTGGGTGGAGTGTTCTATAGGTATCAATTAAGTCCACTTGGTCAAGCGTCATATTGAGATTTTGGCTCTCCTTGCTGATTTTTTTGTCTCAATGATCTGTTTAGAGTTTTGAGTGGGATATTAAAGTCCCCAGATATGATAGTGTTAGGGTTCATATCTTTTTTAAGTTAAGCTGCTTTATGAAAGTTGGTGCTCCTATGTTGGGTGCATATATGTTTAGAATGGTTATTTCTTGTTGATTGATTGAGCCTTTTATCATTATATAGTGACTTGTATCTTTTAAAATTTTTGATAGCTTAAAGGGTATTTTGTCTGATATTAACATTGTAACTCCTGCTTTCTTTTGTGTTCTGTTCACCTGAAATTTTACTTCTCAACCTCTTCCTTGAGTCTGTGAGTGTCCTTTCTGGTGAGATGAGCCTCTTGGAGACAATATATTGTAGTCTCATGATATTTTATCCATTTTGCCATTCTATGACTTTTCAGTGGAGCATTTAGTACATTCACATTCAGGCTGATTATTGAAATGTGAGAATTTATACTTGTCTTGAGGTTCTTGTAAAGTTGTTGTTGTTCTTGTTTGTTTTTGTCTTTGTTTTTATTTTTGGATTGATTTATGTGTGTTTTCAATCTTTTTCCTGCACTCTGGGGAAGAATGTTGCCTTTCTTTTTTTCCCTGTCTTCTGTGTTTTATACTTTCTTAAGTGTTTCTTGTAGAGGTTGTCTATAGGCAGCTTGATTTATTAGGGATTGAATGTCTGGGAAAGATTTTAATTCTCCCTCACTGATGAAGCTTAGCTTAGCTGGGTAGGTTATTCTTGGCTGAAATTGTTTATCTTTGAATACTTTGAGGATTGGGCTCCAAGATCTCCTAGCCTGAAGTGTTTCTGTAGATAAATCTGCTGCTATTCTAAGTAGTTCTCCCTGGTAGGTAGTCTGACCTTTATCTCTTGCTGCCTTTGGGGGTTTTTTCTTTTATACCTACTTTGCTTAGGTGAATTATTATGTATCTGGGGTTTGGTCTTCTCATTTGTTGTCTTGCAGGGATTCTCTGAATCTCTTATGTTTGAATTTTTGCATCACTGATGAGATGAGGGAACTTTTCTTGAATAATTTCATGGAATGTTTGTTTCAGGGTGGTCTCTGTCCCTCTTTCTGCCCCAGGAAGTCCAATTACTCTTAGGTTTGGTCTCTTGAAATAATTGGTCATCTCTTCAAGGTTTTGTTCTGTCTTTTTAAGCTTGTCTATTTTTTTTTTGACAATTTGGGTTAGTTCTATATTTTTGTCCTCAAACTCTAAGATTCTTTCTTCTGCTTGGCTAATTCTGCTTTCCCAGCTTATCAGTTTGTTACTTATTTCATTCACTGTATTTTTTACTGCTGTTATCTCAGTTATCAACTCCTTCCTATTTTCCTTTTGTGTCTCCTCAATTCTTTTTATTCTATTAATGTCTTGATATCTGGGTTTGTAGTATGTGACCAGTCATTCTGGGGGCTTTTCATTGTTTGTGTTCTGAAATCTGTTTTCTCAGTGTCTGACCTTCCAGGGGTCTGTGTGAGACCCATATTCTTCTTTGGTTTGTCTTCATTGGTGTAGGCCCCCCCCCTCTTTTCCTCCCTTCTTCTTTAATTTTGTTGTTCAAGGATGGTGGGGTTGCTTTTACTTCTGTTTGCTCAATCTCCTATTCTTCCTTATATGGTTCCTCTGGCTTTTTTAAATTCTGAAACTGGACTGTAAGTTGGGGGCTGTACTTTTTGCAATTTTGAGATTTAATTGAGGGGGACCTGTGATTCAAAATCTATCAGCAGATCCCAGTATCCACCAACAGGTGTATGGGCACCCTGGAACCCACTTCCCACTGTCTTGCAATCTGTCCATGCAATGGAGGTATAGGTTTGCTCCCTGAAAGAAAAATGAGGAAAGAAAACGGAAAGGAACGGAACAAGGAAGGATCGGGAACAAGAGGAATGTGGAGAGTGAGTGGAGTAAGAGGGAAAACAGACAGATATATCGACTAACTATTGATGAAAAGAGACACAAAGGCAGTAAAGAGTAAAAAAAGCCTGAAACATACAGTCAATCATACAAACACACAAGTCAACCAACCTCTCTATTAACATACTCTTCCTATACACAAACAGGAAGTCTAAAGAAAAAAATCAGTAAAATAGCAGAAACAAAGCAAGTATGAAAACCTTATCAAAAACAGAAAGAGAGAAAGAAACTAAAACAAAAAACAAACAAAAAGGACAAAACAAACAAAGAATAAAAATAAAAATAAGGACCCAGAATCCCTCTGAGGTCACTCTTATCAGCCCAGCCTCCTTTCAGCTCTGCTCTCTTGCTCTCATTGCAGGCTGATAGGACTGCTCATAGTTTGGGTCAGATGCCCCAGGCCTGTTGTGGAAGGAGGGTGGATCAGATCTGGACATAGCCTGCTTGCTGCCTGTCAAGTCTGCTACTCAGATCTGACCTGCCTGTGTCCAATCTAGCATGGGGGAGGGACTTCTGTCTCTCCCAGTTTGATGTGATTACCTTAGGTCCCAAGTTGGAGGCTGGGTGGTGCTGGGCAGAGCTGGGCATAGCTGGGCGGTGCTGGATGGAGCTGGGCGGAGCTAGGCAGAGTTGGGCGGGGCAATGCAGTTCTCTGCCTGGTCCTGGGACAGAGAAAATGGTTGCATTCGGCATTTCTTCTCCAGTCATGGGCCTCCTCCCTGGCTCTCCCCAATCCTCTCTCTCCATCAATTGGACTTGGGTCTCCAGTTGACCTGCTATAACAGGCAATGATGTGGGCCAGGTGCCAGGTGACAAGAACCAGTCAGACTCTGCAGGCTCCTCTCATGTAAGTCCCATGAGCAGCAGTCAGCCCTCCTTGCTGCAGCCCAAATCTCAAGGTGGTGGGGGCTTGCAGTCACCCTCAGAGGGGGATCCTGGGTACATGAACCTGAGTCTCCCCTCAGATGGACCCTCATTCTCCCACCAGCACATGCCTACTCATGTCGAAAGTCTTTATGACACTTGTCTCTGCAGAGACTCTCGCAGTCCAACCTGTCTGATGGCCATCTTGTCCCTGATCTCCCAATCTGATTATTGAAATGTGATTATTTATTCCTGTTATGAGGTTCTTATAAAGTTTTTCCTTTGCTTATTTTCTTTTGACTTTGGGGTTGATATATGTGTGTGTTTTAGAGTTTCCTATTGCACTGTACTCTCTGTTGATTCTCTGCTCTGCTGTTCTCTTGGGTAATGTGTGATCATTCTTTTTCTTTCTTTCTTCTGTGCTTAATACCTTTTTAAGTGTCTCTTGTAGAGTTGGTCTGGAAGCAGCATAATCCCTTAGGGATTGGATGTCTGGGAAGGATTTTAATTCTCCATCACTGACGAAGCTGAGCTTGGCAGGATAGGAAATTCTTGGTTGAAATTTTTTCTTTGAGGACTTTGAATATCGAACTCCAGTCCCTTTTTGCTTGTAGTGTTTCTGCCAATAGGTCTATTCTGATTGGTTTTCCCCAGTAGGTAGTCTGACCTTTCTCTCTTGCTGCCTTTAGGATTTTATCTTTTGAGCCCATTTTGTGTAGGCTAATTACTATGTGTCTAGGGGTTGGTCTCATTTGATGTCTTGTGGGGTTCTCTGTATCTCTTGTGCTTGGCTGGTCACATCTCCAGTGTGACGGGGAAAGTTTTCTTGAATTATCTCCTGGGATACTTGTTCCAAGCTGTTCTCCATTTCCCTTTTTTCTTCTGGGATACCAATCAGGCATAGGTTTGGCCAGTTGATGTAATCACACATCTCTTGTAGGTTTTGTTCTTTTTTTATGAGTCTTCTTTCTGTGTTTTTTACAGATTGGGTTAATTCCATGTTCTGGTCTTCAAGTTCTGAGATTCTTTCCTCAGCTAGATTAATTCTGCTTTCCATGCTTGTCATCTTGTTATTTATTTCCTGGATGAAATTTTTTATTGCCAAAATCTCTGTTACAAGTTCTTTCAGTGTTGTATCTTGTCTTTCTTGAGTCTTATTCACTCCTTTCATCCATTCCCTAGTCCCTGTGTATTCTGGGGCCAGTCATTGGTGACTTCTATTGTTTGGGCTCCAAGATCTGATTTTCAGGAATTTTCTATTTGTTACACTTGAAATAACCTGTGATACTCCTTTGTTTTTTCCTCATTTGTGACAAAACTCTTGTGTTTCTTGTTAGTTCTGTTATTCAGTGTTAGTGGAAGTCTTCCCTTCTGATGTTTGCTCAGCCCTCTATTCTTCCCTGATTCAGGCTCTGTATTTGTTTTATTTTAAAATAGATTGTGGGTGGGAAGCTTTGCTGTCTCTTGTAGTTTTTGAAAGTCAAATAAGGTAGGGGAAAGGGCACTAGGATTCAGAAACTACTTGCAAATTACAATGTTCACTAATTGTGGTGTTTCATAAGACCCACTCCCTGCCACCCCTCTATATGATTACGCAAAGCAGAAACAATGTCAAAAACAATTGAACACACAAACCCAGACATACACACAACTCAAAACAAACTGGAATAACAACAAAGTGAAACAAAACAAAGAACAACCAAAAAAGCCTAAGAAAACTGAACACACACACACACACACACACACACACACACACACACACACACGCCTAGCACAAAATAAATGGAGAAGAAAAACAGAAAGACCAGGAAAAAAGGCGAGGATTCAGGATGAACCCTCACACATATATAGACACACACCTTAAACTGTACAAAATAAGAATAAAACCAGAAGAACAAAAAAACAAAAACAAACCAACAACAGCAACCAAATTGAAAATGAACACTCTGTCATTCATATATACATATAAACAGAGAACAACAAACAAAAGAAGAAAGAAACAGAAAAAGAAAAGAAAAAAATTGGTGGGATGCAGATCTAACCCTCACATACAAATTCATGCACAAAGGAAAAATATTTTAAAAATAGACAAGCTAACAAACAGGTAAATTTTTTAAATTAAAGCTTAAAAAAATAATGAAAATCTGTCCTCTTGTGGCAGGCTCTGTAATTGTTCCTCTAATATGGTTCTCTCCTGCAGAGCTTTTACCTCTTTCACTCTTTTCCCAGTGTCTGGAACAGGGAAGGAGGTGGGCCAGTGGAAGTGGGTGAGGCTGCAGTCCTCCCCTCCCACTCTCTTATGGTCAGAGAGATCTCCTCCAGTGGGAAGGTGCGGGATTGTCTCTTCCCCAGGTATATACTTGCAGGGGGTGCTCCTGCCAGACCTACCCTGAAATGGAGTTCTCCTATAGTGAATGATGTCCAGGCTCCACAGTGGATTTGTCCCTCTCATTGTGGCCTGCTGTGTGGGTTTAACTTTCAGAGGATTGCCGGGGAGGAGGGGATTTAGGTTAATCCTGTACTCATCACTGATCTCTTTGGAGTCCTTCCTCATCCATTTCTGGCCACACCTTTGTCCCACAGCTGGATCTGGGTAGGAGGTGGAGTGTCAACCACTCAGCACTCGTCAGGTCCCTCTGAAGTTTGTGCTTTCAGGATATTTACTCTGGGTCATGATCAACCCTGAGTAGTTGATCCGCCAGTCACAGAGATTGGGTCTGTTGCCCCATGGTGAGCAAGTCAGAGCATTTTCCTACCCCACCTTCAAGATGGTGGTGTGGGAGTCTCTCTTGACCTCTCTAGTGGGACTCTACCTCTGAGCTCCCTCCACAGCATATGCTGCCTGTGTCCGGCCAGGCACTGAAGTGGTGAGGAAAAACCTGGAGCCAGCAGTCTCTCCTGCTGCAGTGGTGAGGCAGAGTCTGGGGCAGTAGTCTCTCTCCACCACTTTTTCACAGGAAATCTTTTGTCCATTTCAAAAAATGGTGCCCAGCTTCTGTGACCTGAGAAGAGTCAGGGACCAAGCAGAGAAGCTGCAGCACCAGCTGTTGCATCAGGGCCCTGTCCACTTGCTCACGAGCCCCTACTTGGTCAGTCTCTCCTAGCATTTTCTTCCCAGAAAGGGTTTTGCTGATTTAAAAAAGATGGCACTCGACTTCTGCATCCCGGGAATCGCTCGGGTTCAAGTCCAGCAGCTGCGGCAGCACCGGTTGCCTCAGGAGAGCCCTGACTGCTAGCTCCCTAATCCTCAGTCATTCAGCCATTCACACTCCCACTCACTCTCCAGAACATGCACAAAATTTTCCATATACTCACTCACTCACACTAGGACTCACATATTCCGACTGGTTGGGCCACCATCTTGGCTCCACCCAAGGCTGAGTACTTTTTCATGTGTCTGTTGGCTGCTCATATATCTTCTCTTGAGAAATGCCTTTTCACATCTTTTGCCCACATTTTAGTGAGGCTGTTTGTTTTTTTCCTTTTGGCACATTTGAGATCCTTATGAATCCTGGATATTAGGCCTTTGTCGGATATACAGTTGGCAAATATTTTTTCTCACTCTGTGGGCTGTCTCCCTACTCTCTTCATTGTTTCTTTTGCTATGAAGAAGCTTTTAAGTTTAATGAGGTCCCATTTGTTTATCTCATCTCTTATGGCATGGGTATCTGGGGTTTTGAACAGGAATTGGTTGTCTACTATCTCTCTAAGGGTATCTCCTGTATATTCTAAGATTCTTGTAGTTTGACATTTTACATTTAGGTCTTTGATCCAGTTAGAGTTGTTTTTTGTGTACGGGGATAGATAAGGGTCCTGTTTCAACCTTTTGCATCTGGTCAGCCAGTTTTCCCAGCATCATTTACTGAATAGGTTCTCCTCTCCCCAGTGGTTGTTGTTGGAGGCGTTGTCAAAGATAAGCTGGCTGAGAAATTGAGGTTTTACTTCTGGAATCTCTATCCTGTTCCATTGGTCAATGTGCCTGTTCTTGTACCAATACCAGGCTGTTTTGATTATTGTAGCCTTAGAATAAAGTTTAAAGTTTGGAAGTGTGATACCTCCCACTTTGTTTCTTTTGCTAAGGATTTTTTTGGCTATTCATGGTTGTTTATGTTTTCATATGAATTACTGTATTGTCATTTCCAGGTGTGAGAAGAATGATATTGGTAATTTAATGGGTATTGCATTGAACCTGTAGATAGTCTTTGGTAGGATGGATATCTTAAAAATGTTGATTCTTCCTATCCATGAGCATGAAATATTTTTTCCATTTGTTTGTATCTTCTTGGATTTCTTTGAGCTGTTTTTTAAAGTTTTCATTGTAAAGGTCTTTCACTTTTCTGGTTAGAAAGATGCAAGTATGGTTACTTTGAATGAGATTGCACTTTTTATTTGGTTCTCTGACTATTTGTTGTTGATGTATAAGAATGTGACTGTCTTTTGCACATTTACTTGTACCCTGAGACTTTGCCAAAGTCCATTATCAGTGTAAGCAGGTTTTTAACAATTCTCTTGGGTTTTCAAGGTATAGGAGCATATCGTCAGCAAAGAGGGATAACCACTTATTCTTTTCCTATTTGGATACCCCTGATTTCCTTCTATTGCCAAATTGCTCTAGCTAGGACTTCCAACACAATGTTGAACAGGAGGGGTGAGAGTGGGCAGTCCTCTCTTGTTCCAGTTTTCAGGAGAAATGCCTCTGGTTTCTGTCCATTTAGCAATATTCTTGCTGTGGGTTTATCATAGATAGCACTTACTATTTTAACGTGTGTTTCTTCTAGGTGTAGGTGTTCGAGGTTTTTTTTATCAAGAAGGGATACTGGATTTTATCAAAAGTTTTTTCTACATCTAATGATATAACCATGTGGTTCTTGTTTTTACATCTGCTGATGTACTTAATTACATTTATGGTCTTGCAGATGTCAAACCAGCCCTGTGTACTGGGGCAAAGCCTACTTGGTCATGGTGGATGATTTTTGAGATGTGTTGTCGGATTCAATTTGCTAGAATCTGGTTGAGAATTTCTGTGTCTATGTTCATTAGAGATATTGGCCTGTCGTTCTCTTTTTTGTTGGATCTTTACCCGGTTTGGGTTTCAGTGTGATGTTAGCTTCATAAAATGATTCAGGAAAAATTCCATCCTTCTCAATTGCCTGGCACTTTCAGTAGGATTGGTATCAGTTGCTCCTTGTATGTTTTGTAAAATCCACTGGAAAACCATCTGGTCCAGTGCTTTTTTTTTTTTGTAGGTATTTTACTTATGATGGAGTCCATTTCCTGAGTTGTTATTGGTCTATTTAGTGTCTGAGTGTCTTCTTGTTTCAGCCTTGGGAGGTTTTGTGATGTCAGAAAGTCCTCTATTTCATTTAGGTTATCACGTTTCTTTCCATACAGGTGTGCATAGCAGTCTCCGTTAATCTTTTATATTTCCTTGGGGTCAGTTGTGATTTGATCTTTTGTATTTCTGATTGTGTTTATTTGGATTGTTTCTCTCTTCTTCTTGGTCATTCTGGCTAGGGGTCCATCATGCCTGTGTTCTGAACCAAGTGAGAGAGAGAGAAAGGAATGCAGCAAATGGAGAGAAAGATATTACTGTTATTAAAGCTAGATCAAGAAATGTGGTTTGGATGAATTGTGACCATGGGCTTCCTGATACTGAATTTTAGAATGAGACAGCTATACACCTAGTCAAAAACAGGGTTGGGAAGGTCTCACCAACAGGAGAGCAGGCTTTATGGATAGATTTACTACATGGCTGAGATCAGGCCACTCCCAGAGAGATAGCAGAACTGGAAGAGGCTGAGCTACACTTACCTAGTTCCTGTTCTCAGACTTACTGTCAGAGCATGCACTGCCCCCATGCTCAAAGAAGGAGTGAGTTGGGTATCAGCAAAAGGCAAGGAAATCATACTAGGTGATATTAATCTATATTCAATAAAACAGATTGTAGAAATAAGACTCCCTCTTTAACCATTCTAAAGTGAAAAAGTGTGAAGAAAGGAGGTGTGTGTGTATGTGTGTGTGTATTGCGCATGGGCACGTGTGAATGTGTACCCACATCAATATGAATTGACTAATAAAGACACTATCTAAAAAGTAATTTTACTAATATTTTACCTTGACAATTCACAAAAATTATTTTTGGATAACAAAAGCTCTTAAAACTACAAGTGTATGGGTCAATCATTTGAAAAACTAGAACCTTTTCTGTAAATAAATAGATCCTCTTTTTTGTGATTTTGTTCCTCACCCCACCAAAATTTAGCCTCGGTCTACATTCACTTTAATTAATGTCTAGACATACCAGCTAATGTTGACACCTCTAAGAATCTGACTTGAGGCTTCATATTTTTGGCAGAGATTTCTTGGAAAGACCAGTGAGCTCCATAAGAATCAACAGGGTTAGGAAAATCACAGTTATATGACAAATGGAATAGATTAGTGACAGCAATAGGAAAGGGAAAAAGGAAAATGCTATCTTCCTCTTCTACCCTCTGACCCCATACCTCTGGAAAGAAGACTTTTGTCCCTATTTTTTTTTCAACTGAAAGACAATAATCAATATACATGAGAATACTTCCAACACCTTAAGAAGTATTTTTAGGAAGATGGAGTACAGCTGAAATACTCATTAATTTTAATAAAATTTAAAAAAATCCATGATAATGGAATGTTAGCCTTGAAGTAAAGCCATAATTTCTAGAAATGGAAAGGGGATACTCTTTAAAGAAACATTATCTTTCTTTTGACAGCTTCTAAGAGGCATATGTCGAGTAGACAAACAGGAAAGCAAAACTCTATATTTTCAATGAGCTAGAGGGTAGAAGGATGACAAAACTTGAACCTATGCATTTGTCCTGAGTTTTACTCACATTTCTCCCTATAGTTGCATGGTAAGGTAGAAAGGGTAGCAGCTTAGAAGTTACGTAGATGTGGGTTTGAATCCTGGCTTCAATCACAACTCTGTTCCTTGGAAAACAGTACCTAGACTCTCTGAATCTCAGTTTCCTCATCAATAAAATAAATACAATGATACGCCGGGCTCGGTGGCTCAGCATGTAATCCCGCGCCTTTGGGAAGCTGAGGTGAGTGGATTGCCTGAGCCCGCGGGTTTGAGACCCGCCTGGGCAACTTGGCGTGACCTCATCTCTACAATAAATCAGAAAATTAGCCAAGCGTGGTAGTGCGTGCCTGTAGTTCCAGCTACTTGGAAGGCTGAGGTGGAAGGATCGCCGGAGCCCAGCAGGTCGTGGTTGCGGTGGCCGGGAGCGGCCACTGCACTCCAGTCTGGCGACAGAGTGAGACTCCAACTCAAAAAATAAATAAACAAACAAACTAATAAATAAATATAATGATACGAGTGTGTTTTAGATTGACACATTTCTAAAAGAAAAATTTAAAAAATTAACAAAGACCCAAAAGTTAAGTGGTTAGTGAGAGAGAGAGAAAAAAAAAACTTTCTTTATTTGGTCAAACACTTATGATGACTTGAACTGGATTTGGCTATTAAAAATATTGTTGTGAAGAACATTACAATGTTAATGTATTCATTCTTCATTTGACAGATATTGATTGTGCACCTACTGTTTATTTGGCAGACTGTGATAGTGATATGCTTTGACTTCTAAAAGGAGCTCAAGGTTTCCCTTGCCTCAATTTTCTTCAAAGGGAAGTTCTCTGATCATCAAAGACAGTCCTGAGTAGTGACCTTGGATTTTGTGTGCGCATGGGTAGAATTTGGGGAGGGGGAAAAAAAGAACTTTATTGTATATGGGAGTATTTTCCCTTGGGGATTTCTTGTTTCAAACTTGGGGGTTTTATGGAGCTTGTTGCCTTGTCCTGTCTTGGATGGCTCTGTCCATCTGAATTTTTCTCTTTCTCATGGGGCAGACTTGATAAAATAGGTCAGTGGATGCCTCTGCTTGTGAGAAGTCTTCACCCTGAGGGACACAGACAGGAACCATAATGTGATTCATAGAAAAGGATGCTTTGTCCAGGCCACCTAGACCTGCCCTCTGGTTTAAGATAAAATAATCAATGGACTAAATGTGATACCTAGGATAGCGACCTAGAGACTTTAGTGAGGTAATATTCTGGGGATTCTCACTTTTGTAAAGAACTTTGTGACTTCTAAATGTATGAAAGAGAGTCAGGGGGTTAATTAAAACTTGATACAGCCAAAAAAGGGGTCTATTGCAAGTTCTTATTCCTGTAGATGATGGGACAGAAAGCAAAGAATGAGAAAATGTTTGAACTAGAAAATAACTTAAAAATAATGCAGTCCATTCATTTCTAATATTTCTTGATTTTTTCCTGCCATTTTACAGAGGAGGAAGTTGAGGCACAGAAAGACGAATTCATTTCGCGGCACCTGGTGATTAGCAAGTCTAAGAAACCAAGTTTTTAAATTGTTCTTATAGGCACTCTCCACTGCCTGGGTGGTATTCCCCATGAACACGTCCTCAGAAATTCTTCTGTGTGTCCCGCAGGCTAGACTTTCCTATTCAGTTACATTTCTTTTCAAAACAAGGTTGTAGGGGGCAGGATAATATTGATTAGACACTGACGGTGTGAAATCAAGGTTGGCTTCTAAGTTGAGTGGTTGGAAGAATGAAGGAGCCACCGTTTGAGGCAGAGTACAAGAGATGCAGTTTTGGAGGGAAGAGGAAAAATACTATGAGTTCAGTTCTATTAATAGCTATGTTGAGTTGAAATTGCAGTGGAAAGCCAAGTTGGGTGTTCCAACAGGAAAGGGCATACTTGATCTCAAGAGAAAGAAACCATCTAGAAGGCTCATTTTATTTTTAACCTTTCAAAATCCTACCTAGTTCTCAAGCTTTTCCCCAAATCTTCCCACTCTGTGAAGTGGTCCCTAATTTCCTAACCCCTCTGGTTTTTCCCTGTGTGCTCCCATACCACATTGCTTGTGCCTTAGTTAAATTCTCCTTCCACTCAGTGTGCTCATTGCCTTAATGAATATCTTTCCTCTTTTTCGCCTTGAAGTAGAACAACACCAAGAGGCTCTGTGGACTTGTTAAAAGCACAGCCACCATTTCAAATTGCTTGGGTTCAACCAGAGTCCTAGCAATTTTCTTTTTTTAACCTTGGGAGATTTATTTAACCTCTCAGTAACTCAGTTTCCTCCTCTGTAAAGTGGGAATGTTAGTCATGGTTCTCAATCAGTCAGATGGCTGTGATGCTTAAATGAGTCAGTATATACAGTTATCTTAGAAGAGTGCCTGGCACAGAGCATGTGCAGGAGTGGCAGGGACTCTTCCTTTTCTTATTCCTTACAGCAAACAGATTTTGAAGTTCCCTGACTGCATGCTGCAGTTCTCAATGTAGCATACCTTCAGTGAGCAAGTTCCTTAATTCAAAATCATTTCTATTTTCCTTTGGCTCAGTAACAATCCCATGCCTTCAACCAGGATTCCCAGGAGACTGTGCTTCATGTTTGAAATTTAAACAATTCCAGGAATAAAGGATCTATTTGGAAAAGATACCAGTTACAAGCAAGTGAGTGGGGTGGAATGTCCCCTTTACTGGCCTTGGAAAAACCTTCAGGGAGCTCTCTGACTCAAGACTAGTCAGTGAAGACTACACTGAGTCACAGTAACTTAAGATTCGCTTTGGAGAACAATGGCTGAAAAGTATCTTTTCATTTTCTTTCTGTCTTTTCTTCCTTCCTGGAAAAAAAAAATTCTTCCCTGCAAATTCTGACTGACTGAGATGGGGCTAAAACGGAAAGGGTTTTGAACCATAACTGGCATGTCCGTAGCTGCAAATTCGACAATAATACACTTGTTAAACCGAGGGAGAGGTGCGAGTTGGCAGCTTAGAATAGATTTCATTTTCACTCTTCGTCTGCTGCCAGGAACACTGCTCATCTGTCTTCTGTGCTTTATCTCCCGGTGGGATTCAAAGCAAACGGTAGTCGGCTCTGTTTGCATTGCTTTTGCCAGACCGGAAGCTGACTTCCTCACCCCCTCTCTGGCTGTTGGGAGGTTTTAGCCTAGCTGGGTCTTTGGTCCAAGGTGTGGCTTGTCAGGAATCACTGCCATAGTTAATAGCGTGGTTTGAAAGGTGGAAATTTGTGTCATCTTGTGTATTGGAGAGATTGAGAGGGAGGACTGAGGCATCTTTGCTGTTTGGAGTCAGACCTGGACTTGAATGCTTTGCTACCTTGAGCCAGTGACATGGCTTCTCTTCCTTAATTCTTCATCTTTGTAATGGGATGTTGTAAGGACAAGAATAGTAGAAGCATGTAAACACGCAGTTTTTTCCGGCATGGGGGATGCCCTCGATAAGGTCTCTGTGAAAGGCTTTTCAGCATTTTAACAGCAAAAAAACCTTGTAGGGGAAGCTTGGGCTACTACCAGTTAATACAATATTTTGTACACATTAAGAAATGGTGCAGCCTCCAGGTGGATACCCTCTGTACAGTGTCCTTGGTTTGCAAAGATGCATAGGCTGGATTTCAGCCCCCACTGGTTCCTGAAGCCAGGTGCCCATGTGCAGTACTTCACCAACTGTGCACAGTGACTCTGAAGACAGAGATCTGTATTGCCACTTGATCATGGTTTAGCTACATTGATCTCAGGCAAACAGAATAAAGCCTAGATTCACACAGCATTGAAGAGATTTTAGGATGTGACCACAAGCTAGTTTTTTAAAAAAATCTTATCTTCCGCTTCTTTTCCATAGAAACCTTTACTCCCAGAAAATAGAAATTTTAGTTACCATAAAGTTGCATGTGATGTTCTTCAGCTACAATCTGATTGACCACTGGGAGCAGTATGGTGTAATGGCTAGAGGAAGAGCTAGTTGGCCTGTGTTTGTGTTTAGGCCCTGGTGCTCATTATGTGTGTCATCCTGGTCATTACATAATCTCTTTGTGCCTCAGTTTCTTATCTGTGTAATGGAGAGACTGTTAATATCAACCTCATAGTGTTATTGTCAGAATTTAAACTGTTACTACACTTAAGGCACTATGCATGGTTCCAGGTACATAGTAAGTACTTACTAACATTAGCTATCATTACGGTTTCCATCCATCATCGCCTCTTGTGATGTTTCTTTCTGTCCTCCATGAAGCCCTCATAGACAACTCCATCAGGAAGGTCACTCTTCTCCTCTCCATGACACATACTGTACTTACTATGAATAACATATGCATCATGATCATTTTTATTTGTCATTTATTTTCCTCTTTTTTTTATTTTAAAGATGTGGGTATAATTCAAAGTTAGGTATATAAATGTTCATTATGCCAGGTACCCTTGTTGACGAGGTGTTCCCCCCTTCCCATGCAGATTCCCACTACTGCCAATCCAGCCTCCCCTACCCCGCCCCCGGCAGTTTCCCGCTAATGCCAATCCTTTTCTTATAGTATTATGATAATTGTTCAAGGTCCGCTTATGGATGAGAACATGTGACACTCAGTTCTTTGTTTCTGTGATGCATCACTCAGTATTGTAGACCCTAAGTCCATCTAGGGAACTGGCAACCAATTCCTGATCAAAACCCCAAGTGACCATGCCATAAGAGATAAGATAGACAAGTGGGACCTCATCAAACTGACAAACGTCTGCAAAGACAAAGAAACCATCAAGAAAGCAGAGAGACAGCCCATGAACTGGGAAAAAAATATTTGCCAACTGAATGTCTGACAAAGGCCTAACATCTAGGATATATAAGGAACTCAAATGTGCCAAAAAGAAAAGAAAAACAGCCCCATTACAAAGTGGGCAAGAGATATGAACAGACACTTCTTGGAAGAAGACATATTAGCAGCCAACAGATACATGAAAAAATGCTCAGCCACATTAGTCATCAAAGAAATATAAGTTGAAACTACGCTGAGATACTACGTAACTCCAGTCAGGATGGCCATCATCAACAGCGATCATTTTTAGTGTGTGTTTTGCTTCTCTGTCCCCGTTTAATAATGAGCGTCCAAGGATATTTTATTTTACATCCCTTAACAATCATCTTTATGCCCTGCTCTAAACCAGACAAAGATTTATTGATTCTCTTCTTAGGTCAGAGTTTTACTGGTTGTATATGGCAGAAACCTAACTTGTACTAGCCAAGGCTACAGAAATTTCCTAGTTTAAGGATGAACACGAATGACAAGAATGGTGAGCACAAATGCTAGGGATCTTCTCTCTTTCCCTCCGTCTCGTTCTCCCTCTATCACATTTGCTACTCTATGTCAGTGTCACCCTTCTAACTCTTCTTTGTCCATGAGACTGCAACCATGACCTCTAATAACTGGAAACATGTATCTTTCCGGATGGAAAAAACCCACTGATTTCAGATTAAGAAATAAAATTCTCAAGGAAGAATTCTGATTGACCTATCTTGAACCAAGTTTTTTATCCATTAGTCAATCATCATGATTACAGAGATGAGATAAGCAAAGAGAAATTAACATCAGAACTCTGCAGTATGGAGAATGTTTATGGAAACAGCTCAAATAACTGGAGAGACTGATGCCACCAACTGAGGCAGAACCACAAGGTAGAGCTGGTAGGAAGGCAGGACATGGTGAGTTCAAATGTGGCTGCTCTGAGTTAGAACTATAACAAGGGCATTCAAGTGGATGAAACTCAGGGCAGCTGAATATATGAATTCAAAGCTCACAGTATAGCTCAGATCCAGAGATACACATTTATGAGTCATAAGGATATAAGAGGTAGTTTAAAAATGTCCAAAGAGGACTTTTGCTTCTAAGTTATATGTAGTAGGTCATAGCAGGCTAACATTACCATTGCATCACTAGAAAAAAAAATTAGTAAATTGCAAAACTCACATTTTTAAAGACTAGTGAAACCTGTGAATGCAAAAAGAAATAGACAAATGAAAACTCTAGAGAGAGAAGAGACTTTTCTAGGTGGGCTAACAGATACCAGATATTAATTCCCTGAGAATCCTGTGATTCCGGATGCAGGCAGTGAATCAGGCATGGCACACACAGATGAACTCGCCCAGGGGGAAAGAGAAGCTGACAGGCTGTGTGGTAGTCACACAGGGAAAACACAGTGGACTGGTAGATAGAGATGCCTTCAAAGAAAGGCCATTTTCTCCCAAGGCTAATAGTTTCACACAAACTATTAGAAATAAAAGACTAATAGAAATTAGACTGAAAACTTCTAACCACAAGCCTATACTAGCGAGATAAAACTAAAGTAGTACAATACAATAGAAAGAAAGCTTAGCGTGTAATGCTTACAGCATAGCCTAGATGAAAAAGAATGATATAAGATCTAACTAAAGAAGTTACATACAGAAGAAGTACAAAAACCAAAGAATGTAGAATAAATACAATTGCAAAGAAAAGCGCAAAAAGAGAAGAAACAAAGTAAATACACAGTAAAGATGATAGCGTAGCTCTCTGTAAACAATAATGTAATTGTCAACCTCTGGCAAGGTTGACCTTCCCCTCCCCCTTAAAAGAGGAAGTAAAAAATGATATTGTAACAAAAGTGAACCATAATTAAAAATAAAACAATACTTTAAAAGAGAATACTATGGAGAACTTTTTGCTGATAAGCTTTAAAACTTAAGTGAAATCATATCTTCCCAGAAATACACATATTACCAAACCAACTGAAGGAGAAATAGAAAACTTGAATAACAGTTAACTTTTGAACAACATGGGTTTGAACTGCATGGGTCCACTTATATGTGAATTTTTTCAGCTCTCCCACCACTGAGATAGCAAGATCAGTCTCTTCTCCTTCTCCTCCTCTTCCTCAGTGTACTCAATCAGAAGACAATAGGGATGAAGGCCTTCATGATGATCCACATCTGCTTAGTAAGCAGTGAATGTATTTTCTCTTCCTTATGATTTTTGGTAACATTTTCTTTTTTTCTAGCTTACTTTATTGTAAGAATACAGTTTATAATACATGTACAAAATATGTGTCAATCAACTGTTTTGTTGTTGTTGTTGTTTTTGAGTTGGAGTCTCACTCTGTCGCCCAGACTGGAGTGCAGTGGCACGCTCCCAGCCACCACAGCCTCGACCTGCTGGGCTCCAGCGATCCTTCCGCCTCAGCCTTCCAGGTAGTCGGAACTACAGGTGCGTGCTACCACTTCTGGCTAATTTTTGATTTATTGTAGAGACGAGGTCTTACCAAGTTGCCTGGGTGGGTCTTGAACCTGCAGGCTTAGGCAATCCACTAGCCTCGGCCTCCCAAAGTGATGGGATTACAGGCTGAGCCACCGATCCCGGCCTCAGCTGTTTATTGGTAAGACTTCTGGAAGGTTATTAGTAGTTATGTTTGGAGAATCAAAAGTTATATATGAATTTTCAACTGCTTGGGGATCAGCAACCCTAAATCGACCAATTAAATAAATTAAGAAATAATTAAAATCTTCCCATAGAAATTCAAATGGTCTTGCACGTGACGCCTTTAAAACATGGGGACTGACTAGTCTAATTTTTTAAAAAAGCTTTAAAAGAATAAAAAGTGGTTGATTTTTGATGCAGGATGAGACAGAAATAGTTCTCAACAATGCATCTTTTCCAATAATTACAACTAAAAACTCCACATCAAAGCTATAATATTAATATAGTACTTGAGGAATCTGAAAGGTAATTAATAACAAGCCAATTGGGGAAAGAAGTAAAAGTTTGAAGGTCAGGTACCTGTAATGATGAGAAAATATTTGTAAATCATGTATGTGATAAAGAATTAATATCAAGAATACATTGTAAAGAGCTTTCAATACTCATCTATAACAAGCAACCCAATTAGGAAAA
The DNA here is from genome assembly GCF_000164805.1 of Carlito syrichta. Taxonomy (NCBI): domain Eukaryota; kingdom Metazoa; phylum Chordata; class Mammalia; order Primates; family Tarsiidae; genus Carlito; species Carlito syrichta. The sequence continues at coordinate 139,854 of NW_007248611.1, forward strand.
AAAAATGAGCAAAGGAGTTGAACAACCACTTCACCAAAGAAGATCTACAGATGGCACATGGAAAGATACTCAATACCATTACTCATTAGGTGAGATTCCACTAAACAACTATATGACTGAAATTTTTTAAAAATCCCAAATGTGCATCAAAAAGAATGAATTTTACTGTATGTAAATTTAAAATAAAAAATTTAAAAGTAAAATGAAATGACAAAAATTTCCCACCTCATTTTTCAAGCCTTCTAACCTAGACACCCAAACTGTACCATGGTATTACAATAATAAAAAACTGCAGAGCAGTCTTTCTCCTGGACACACACATATATACACACACTCTCCAACTCTAGCAATACATAAAATAATAATATAACATGGTCAAGTTGAGTTTCTTCCAAAGATGCCAGGTTGGTTCAAAATCAGAATTATTTATTATTATAACCACTACATTCCAAGCCAAAGGGAAATTATTAATAAATAATCATTTCAATAGATGCAACAATGAATTTTTCAAAATTTCACATCCATTTATGATAAAATTAAAACTTTTACCAGACTTAGAATTGAAAATATATTTCACATATACACAAAAGTCCTGCAGCAAACATCTTACTCAATCATAAAATATTTAATCCATTCCGTTTACAATCAGGAAAAGATGAGAATGATAGCTAACACTAGTTATTTTCAACATTTTATTGGAGATTTCTAGTCAGCAAAATAAAATAAGAAAATAAATAAAAGATAAATGTATTGAAAATCAAGTATGAAAGTATCATTATTTGAAGATGAGATTTTTTTGAAAAAAAAATTTCAAAAAATCTACAGAAAATTATCATAATACCTAATAAGAGAGTTTAGCAAATTCGACAGGTAAAAGATCAATTTGTAAAAGTCTATTGCATTTTTATACATTAGCAGCAGTTGATAATAAATAATATTTACAAAAAAGTTCAAATCATAAAAATATATCTAAGAGAAAGTGTCTAAGAGTTTTATAGTGAAAAGTATAAAAAGTTATATGAAAGTCGTTAAAGAAGAATCATACACAAAAAAAGAGATACAGTGTCAAAAGGCAGGAAAGCACAATGTCATAAATACGTCCATTCCTTCCAAATTTATCTCTAAGCTTACCAAAACTCCAATCAATATCCTAAGAAGAATTTTTGTGAAATTTGATAGATGGATTTTAACAATCATAAGGGAGAACCAAGGACCAAATAACAGTCAAGTTATTCTCAAAGACAGAGAATCAGGCAGGAACACTCATCTTGCAAGACACCAAATATAAAACTGTAGTAATTTGCAATCTATGGTATTGGTCAAAAGAGACAAATACTTCAAGAGAACATAATAAATTGCTCATACACAAACCCTCGCCTACATAGTGTCATGAAACATGATGGAGCTGATGTTTTAGATCTAAGAAAATAAGGGCCTGTTGTTCAATATATGTTAATAATTGCTTGTACATATGGAAAAACAGCAATGGATCTTTACTGCATATTACACATAAAATCATTTCCATAGACATTTAAGATATGATTGTGAAAGACAACTTACAAAGTATTAGAAGACAGCATACAAGAATGCTTTTCAGTTATCAGGGTAGGATGGAATAGATACAAAACCCCGCAACCTATAAAGTAAAAGTTTGATAACTTTGCATTAAACTTGAGGATTTCTACTCATCAGAAGATACATAAAAGCAAGCCAATACATTGGACTAGATATTTGCAATATAACCAAGGAATGCTTGGCATCCAGAATGCATAGTGAGTGAATGCCTATGAAACTATACAAAAAGGCAAACCATGAAATAAAAAAGGTGCAAAGACAAAATCCAGCATTTAGCAGAACTGAAAACACTATTGACTGATAAACACATGACAAAAAGTTAACTTCATTAATAATCAGAAAAACAAAAACAACATTTTAAATGGGAAAAATGTATAATATGTGAAACAAAAGGATTTCTCACTAAAATTTACAGAGGGAGTGAAAATTGGAACAACTGCTTTGATACATAACTGGACACTACTTAGGAAAGTTGCACATGTAAATGCCCTGCAATCCAGCACGCTGCAACTAGAATGTACTCTACCTAAATGCATATTTATGAGTACAAAGAGGCATGTGGAAAATGTTCGCTTCAGCATTGCTCTTTAAAATTGCAAAACTAGCCGGTCTCGGTGGCTCAACCTGTAATCCCGCGCCTTTGGGAGGCTGAGGTGAGTGGATTGCCTGAACCCACGGGTTCGAGACCCACCTGGGGAACTTGGTGAGACCTCATCTCTACAATAAATCAAAAATTAGCAGGGCATGGTAGCGCACGTCTGTAGTTCCAGCTACTCGGAAGGCTGAGGCGGAAGGATCACCAGAGCCCAGCAGGTGAGGCTGCGGTGGCCGGGAGCAGCCACTGCACTCCAGTCTGAGCGACAGAGTGAGACTCCAACTCAAAAAAAAAAAAAATTGTAAAGATAATGGCTCAAATGGCTGTCTACTACGAAATGGACAAATAAATTGTGTCTCACTTATACACCATAAATAAACAAGCAGTGGCAATGACCTAACTGCTGCTGCAAGCATCAATATGGATAAATTTCAAAACCATGGTGTTGAGGGAAAAAAACAAGTTGCAGAAGAATATGTTCAGGTTGATGCTGTTTATTCTACTTTCCAAAAACCCCACAAAACTCAACAATACATAGTATAGAAACCTTTGCATTTTTTGTCAAATTACTTTGAAAAGCAATGAAATTGATTTTTAAAAACTCAAGACTTTGGTACCTCTAGGAGGAAACTTTTGGGGATGAAATCAGAAAAAAAACACTGAGAGTACCCATGTTACTAGCGATATTCTACTTTTTAGTCTGGGGACTGAGTATCTGAGGTTTATTTTCTTTTCCTTTTAAAATTTAACTATTTTTTATTCATCAGTTCTTTAATCAGCAAATACTTATTTTTGTTTATTTTTGTTTTTAAAACTTTATGTATATATTAAATCGCTTCTTTGCATCTGTGACATATCTCTCAATACGAAGAGTTTTATGAAGAGTTAATAAAAAAGATTAAGGGTGATGGCTAAGGGGCATAGGTTTCTTTCTGGGATGATGAAAATGTACTAAAATTCATTGTGGTTATATTTGTACAACTCTGTGAATATACTGAATTGTCTAATTTAAATGAGTGATGAGTAAATTATATCACAATAATGCTGTTTAAAAAAGGATTAAGGCAGTTGAGTAGAGGAATGTAGGTAACTTTTTGGGAATTTGCAGTGAGAAGGAAAGGGAAGAATAGAATTTGGAGTAGCTTGGGGTGGTGTAGTATTAAAGGAAGATTTTTAAAAAAGGAAATTTGGCTAAAGGCAGGATGAATATGCTGGTTGAGAAGAATTTAGAACAAGTAAGCCTTATATGACAGTCAAGATATGAACACAGATCTTTCTATTCAAAATCTAAGACTCTTTTTACTTCCTCCCACATCACTCTTTCAAGTTTAAGAGACAAAGTTTTCTCTGAGTCAGTGCTCAGCCCTCTGCCAGTCATGGGCTCCATTCACTTTTTGAGACAAAATTCCTTTTTTTTAACTTTTAATTTTTTTTTTGAGTTAGATTCTCACTATCACCCAGACTGGAATGCAGTAGGACTCTCCCGGCCACTGCAGCCTCGACCTGCTGGGCTCCAGCGATCCTTCCTCCTCAGCCTTCCAAGTAGCTGGAACTACAGGCACGCATAATTTTTTGTCTTAAAGATGTGGGGTACAACTCATGGTTAGGTATACAGATGTTCATTATACAAGTACCCTTGTTGATGAGGTGTGCCCCCTTCCCCTAGCAGATTCCCACTACTGCCAATCCCGCCTCCCCTTTCCTCATCCGGCAGTTTCCCACTACAAAGTTTCAAAAGTCCTGGGGTCCTGGTAGTGTTGTCATTTCCTCTGCCTGGGTGATGAAATGTGAACTCCAACCAGGTTGGAGCCATTCTACTATTCACTGGGATAGGTATTTTTTTGGGGGGGGCTCTCTTTATAGGATGGGCTTTAGGGAGAGAAAAATGGAGTGGTAGCATCTGGACAGCACTGAGTAGATCTTCTTTCTAGTTGACCTGCTCCTAGGTGGTCTGCCTAGTGATCATAGAATTTCTCTTACTTTTGGAGTCCCCCACGCTTATTCTAACCCTATGCAGACAAGATCAAGCTGACAAGTAGCGACACAGTAAGAAAAATATCCCTCTTGTCAAAGCATACTTCCTCTGGCATCTACTCTCCATCTCCCCTGAAAAGCAAAGATGGGATCAATAATAAATTGACCCACCTCTTACAAAAGTGAGCAAATAGCAGAAAAAACACACTGGTATGAGAATCAAGCAAACCTGTATTCTAAATACAACTCTGACATGTCTAACCTCCTTGTTAGTCTTCGGCATCTCTACTTCCTCACTGGTAAACTGTAGGGTTTCCTTCATCACCTCTTCATTCTACCTCTTTCCCACTGTGTAATAGCCTTCTATGTTGGGTGGAATTTTCCTTATGCTCAGCTGCATGGATAGGCCCTGACTTGTCCAAGTCAATCAGGTTAATTCCATTTTTTTCCCACAGTGATTGGTTGAGAATATCATATCCCTGAGACAATTGGCACATGGAAGTTCCCTGGTCATCAGGATTGGTTCAGAAGTGGCCTTATTCATCACAAAGTTCAAGACGTTGTTTGGTTATTGTGAGATGGGACTCTATGCTTTCTATTGGGCTTAAGATTTTTTGCATATTGTTCTGTGACCATGATGAGGGCTACTCCGATATGCAGTTAACATTCGGGAGTAGAGCTGAAACATAAAGACAAATAAGATTCTTAAAGTTAATTTATTGGGATACTGAATTAGCCTATACTGAATCATGCCCTACTCAATCTTTCTTATAACATGATCTATTTACAGTCTCCTCTATTGTTTAATCTAGTTTATGTTGAGTCTTCGATTACTTGCAATTTAAAGAACGCTTGCTACTTCATGGAGTTAATATTTGCCATATCTTTTTCAGGGTTTACTGTGAGGCTCCAAGATACACATGGGGGAGCATAATAAATACAGCTTTTATTTCTTGTCTACAAACATTGGGTGTGAGTGAGGGGTAAATATAAAATCAGATTACTTTGGGTAACATTGCCATTTTAACAATTTTGTTTCTTCCAGACCATGAGAATGACATGTTTCTCTATTTGTTCGTGTCCTCTACAGCTTCTTTCATTGAAGTTTTGTAGTTTTCTTTGCAGAGATCTTACATCTGCTTGGAATTAAATACACCCCAGGTATGTTACCTTTTAGCTTTTATTGAAAGTGGAATTAAGTTCTTGATTTGATTATCAGCTTGTTTGGTTTTGGTATATAGCAGTGCTACTGAATTGTGTGTATGTTGATTTTTGTATCCTGAAACTTTACTGAATTCATTTATCAAGTCCAGGAGTCTTTCTGGAAGAGTCTTTAGGATTCTCTGGGTATAAGACCATACCATTGGCATACAGAGATAATATGACTTCTTCTTTTCCAATTTGGATACCTTTTATTTCTTTTTTTGCTTTTATTGCCTGATTTCTCTGGCTAGGACTTCCAGTACTATATCACATAGAAGTGGTGAAAATATTCAACCATTAAAAAGAACGAAGGAACGTCTTTTGCAGAAACTTGGATAGAATTGGAGAATATCATCCAAAGTGAACTAACTCAGGAACAGAAAGCCAAACACCACATGTTATCACTTATAAGTGAGTGCTAAACTAAGGATCCAGAAAGGCATCTAGGACAGTATAATGGACACTGGAAATGCAGAAGGAGTCAGGGAAAGAGTGGAAGAATGACAAATCACCAACTGGGTACAATGTTTACAGATGGGAGTGGAGGGTGCACATATAGCCCAGATCAAAAACTATTTGTACCCCCTAAAGCTATTAAAATAAAATAAAAAAAAGATGGAATCAGAAAAGTATTGAGGGCAACAGAAAGACTAGGATTCATATCACTCATTTAGTCATGGTGCTGTCACTTATTATACTGACTTTATTGAATCTACCATAAGCACATCACTTGTCACTCTATATCTCAGAGTCAGTGTCCCCTATTTGCAAAAGGAACACTCAAATCATGTTTAGAGGCATTTAGGCCTGTGTATATATAAACTTAAGGCGAGATTAATGTCTTGTTAATGTATTGATAATAACAACAAGGTCTAAAATTCATTGAGCACATGAATTGCAGCATATTGAATTTTAACATATATTATTTCATTTAATTGTCACAACAATGATTGTTGGTCTCATTTTACATATAAGTATACTGGGACTAGTGGAGTTAAGAAAGATATCTGAGGTTATATCTGTGTGGTAGTACAGATGGCTCTTTCTGGATTCAGAGTATGTGCTTTGAACTGTGGAACAAGTAAGATGTGGTTTATTCATTCATTCAATAGGATTTATGGACACTTGTTCTATCCCAGGCCTTCATTTAGACCAGGAAGACAGAAAGACGAACATTTAATATAAATGATTAAAAGTCAGAAGTGGAGATAGCTTAGAAAAAATATATCAATATATATTCATTCCCTGTATCCTCAGCACAGCAGGCACTTAATATATATTTAATGAAAATATGAATAAGTGAAAAACTATAAATATGAATATATGACAATAAAAGTTTCTGAAAATATAATTAAATTTCTACGACAAAACTCACTCTTGGAAGAGTAAAAGAATATTTATGAGCCAGGGGCTCTAAAAAGAGTCTTTCCATGTCTTTCACAGGTTCTCTGGATTTCTGCCCAAGATCACTGTAATTTTGTTGCCAAGGATGCTCCCTGGGGTAAACAGGGATTCAGATGGGAGATTCAATGGGTATCAAGATGCTCTGAAGACGCGATCTTTTCCTACAAAAAGCCAAAGTTGGGGTGGAGAGAAAAAAGTAGCTGATGCAATCTGTTCTGCCACAACATGTTTCATTGATATGAATCACCTCATATGTGATCAATGTAATGTCTGTGTAACATGGAAGTGATGCTTGTTCATCCATAATTTTCCCCAGCACACTGTTGCTTTGATGTGATTAGGACCAAGTTTCCCTATAATTAAATAAGATACTGGAACAGAAAACAAAATGTCTTTTTTTAGTACGTGTAATGGCTAATTTGAAGGTATAGAGACTGTGTTTAAACATCTAGGAAAATATTTTCCTTGTATTAAATCAATGGGTTCAGGAAGAAGGCTACATACACCCTAGGCCATATTTTAATTTTGTGAGGTTTACAATCAAAGGACATATAAGAACCAAGGTGTAAAGCCACTGAGGACTGAATGTATTCAAGATGTGTTTGCTGGTGGAAAGCTAACTCTGTATTAGGACTGTTACTGGTTTTTGTTGTTGTTGATGCTTTTGTGTTTTTTTGAGTCCTCTAGTTATGAACAGTTTTGAATATATATATTTCCCAATCCTGCTGTTCCCACGAACCCTTTTATTTCTAGTGTGCAATTTGACAGTTGCAAGGCATTACAGCAGAAATGTTTTTATGAATGTTTAATTTGTATATGTCCCATAAGCTCTTGTTGTTTAAATGAGATATTTTGGCTTCCATCCTGCCTCTGGCTCTGGTCTTTGGCTTTTTTGTTTTATAGGATAGCTCACTCTCTAGTGCATGTGTCTCAGTTTCATACATGGTCAACGTAGATGAAAATTCCAACATCCCCCACACACATCCACTTACACACAATAGGCTCATTTTAAGCTATATTTCTGTTGGTTGGCTTTACTGAAGACATGTATGTAAGAAAGGAAAGTCTGAGCACAGTTGCTATCTCAGTTACATCATTTCAAATTGCATATCTTCCAGTTCTGTTGATAAAAGTATTTTAGCCTTAAAATCACCAGGGATTCCTCTCACCTGTCAACCAGCTGACATAACATGTCAGCTTCATGCAGTGTTTCCTTCTCTTTTCTCTGTTTCTTCACTGTCTTAACCAACTTTCCCTTCCTAGGAGCAAAAGTGTTCCTCTCCCTTATATTCCTCTCTTGTATCTCAAGCAGAATGGCTTTTTTTTTTCCATAGTTGCCAGAACTCCTTGTAACACCCATGCTTTCAGAGTCTCACTTTCTGCCCCAAGAAACTTACTAAGGCATTTTACTTAAAAAAAAAATACAGTTTTCTTCTTTTTAAAAAAAATTCTGGTACCAGTTGTTAAGATAATGCGCTTTCATTCCTACTCAACTTCCAAAGATTTTCATCTTCTTGGACTTGTACAAAAGATTTGGATTCAGAGGTGTTGACTCAGACCAGACTCCAGATGGTTCGAGGTTCTTTGTTTCTTCCCCATGAGCTGGGTTGTGAATCTTTATGTCGTTTCCCTTGCTGCTACAAACCCCAAGTCTTGTGTCGAGACGACAACAGCATAAGATGACAGAACCTCAGTTAACTTGGCACCTGAGAGAGCCCAGGAAGCAGAGCATCCTTGCAGATCAACAAGGCATGCAGGGCAGGGGCAAAAATCAAACTTCATTGATCTAAGATCTGACGTCTTTGCTTTTACTTTCTCCCTCACAACTCACCTGGTCTAACCTGTCTGGGACATATCACTTGGAAGCCACACTTTGCTTCTTTTCTGTGTTTTCATAAATTGCTATATGGCAAATTCCTTTATCAAAGATGATTCTTGCTGGATATTAAGAGTTTGTAAGTATAAACATTTTATGGCATTCTTGGCAATTGCATTTTCTATTTTTACTATTCTCCACCTCCCCAAAAGCATTATTTACTCATCCAAAAAATATTTTCTTCTTGTTTATTAGAAGATGAAGATTGTATCAAGCCATGAGTATTTAGAAGAAAATGTGATAGATATTCTTGGAGGAGTCTAGTGTCACTTAAACATTCACTGAAGATTTGGAATTCATTGATTGATCCATTCATTATTCAAACTCTATTCAGTCTTTGATATACCAGGTTAAGCACATATAACTTAGCAATAAACAACACAGTCACACTCCCTGAACCTCTTGGATCTTGTTGTCGAGGCGAAAATGCAGATATTGAATAGAAAACTCCAAGTGCTAAAAGTTTAATGCAGGAAAAACATAGCAACAATATTAACTAGCAATTATGAAATTTATATTATATGTCAGGGACTCTTCTGTGTGAGATATATTTAATCCTCACAACTTTACTGTCCCAAGTTAATAGTAGGAGAAGACACTGAAATACAGAAAGGTGAAGTAACTTGCCCTAAACCCACAGCTATTAAGTGGTATCTGTGGATACAAATCCAAGTCTAAGGATTCCATTGCCCATCTTCTTAACCACTTCATTATTCTCACAAAAATCTGGAGGACAGGGGAGACTTTTTGAAGGGAGTAATATCTGACTGACACAAGTCTGGGTTGGAGTGGCTTAGGTGAAGAGACAAGAAAAGCATATTTTGAGGATAAGAGAGGAGCATATTTGAGAACTTCTGAGACCAAAGAGCCTCTGAGAAAGGTCTGGAAGTTCTGGAGAGGGCGAGCACACCTCCTGTGGGCCACCTCACACTGCTCAGCTATCTGTACACCCCTAATGTCAACCTCTTTGGGAGTACTCCATGGTGTGCTCAATAAGAAGACTTAACACCCTTTCCAGCCTAAGAGAACAGGTGAAATCTACTTATGCAAGAGGGTTTTGGGTCTCCACACATCTAAGTCACACACCCTACTGAGTCAGAAAGGTGAGGTTATCTCAATCCCAGATTAACTCTTCCAGAGAGAGCAAGATTTGCGAGAGGCACCAGGAGAATTTGTTGAAGACCGTGTAATTACTGAGGTGACAGTTCAAGTCTTCTCTTTGAAAGAGCCATCCCAGAGAGGCTCCCAAGCTTGTGACTTGAAGTATAGAAAACCTCTTGTTTTTTTCCACTTCAGTGGATATTTGATAGTTTTGTGAGCCTGTGGAAAAGGACTTGAGAGTTTAGAAAGAGCAGGAGGAGAGGCCAAAGAAGATTCTGTTTAGTTTCCTTTTAAATTGAAGGAAAATGTGTATTAAGCCAAAGAGGGATGAGCAGAACAGAACAAGATTCTGTTAACTTTCTCGGCCATTTCTCCTTCCTCTGACCTCCACCCTAATTCCTTCGTCTTCTTTGTCAAACAACACTTTGGAGACTGAAGGGTGCCTGAGTTTCTTGCTTGTCAGACGTTGGATACCTATAGATCATCATGGTTGTGCAATGTGATAGCGTTTGGGGGTATGATATAATAATGTCCACACTGAAACATTTAGACTCACTTATTTGTTCATTGACCTTTCTATGAACATGTACACGTGTCTCCTCTTGCATTTATTCTATGGGTGTGTGTGTGTTTCTGGTCTTCAATTAAATCTCAGCTGGGTATCATTTTTAAACTGTATGACTTTGGACAAATTACATATTCTTTCTGGGCTTCAGTTTGGAAAAAATTAATATGATCACTCAGAATCTGGGAGAGAAAAAAATGACTTAATTTGTGTATGAATGGTCATGATTGGCATCATTAATATAGTTGTTACTATGACTAAGTTGCAGGTTTTAAGATAGTCATTAATTGAACAATAATCATTAGCTAACTACTTTTGGCCAGTACTGTGCTATACTAGGTCCTTCAAAGATCAGAAAAGATGACTTCTACTCTTCAGAAGTCTCATTTATTAAGAGAGTTATACCTGTGTGTGGCTAAAAAAAAATCCCAAACAATCACAAGAATTGAGTCAAGCCTACTGAATGAGATAGGACTGGAAATGAGGGGGAAAAGAAGAAAACTAGGGAAGGAAGGAATACGGCAGATAGGGTGAGCTCTCTGAAAGGGTGTCTTCCCCTGGAGAGGGCACTGAATTTGTTCCATGGAAAGGAGAAAAAAATCACCCAGAGAATGGTGCTGGTGACTGATAAATGAGAAGTGGCCTAATGCTGGAGTTTAACCATTTTGAAGGGTTTACTTTCACTGTATGGTAAGAAAAAGACAGGCTAGGGAGAACATCTGCTTCCAATAAGGAAGCGTACATTGAAGAATCATGCCGGAGACTTAAGTTGGCTTTTTGCACAGAGATTTTGTGACCCAGACACATAGCCTTATGTACCATGAAGTCAGAGTAGTAGCATCTTCCACAGCACTGGTTCTAGGCTGGGGGAACAAAGGTAGAGAACTCCTTGGGGCCACTGCAGTGATGCTAAATCCACAAATAGGTGGAAGGCGGTTTCATCCTCAGTGTGTGAGAGCTAGGAGAACATGGACATGGAGGACAGTAGTCTTTCTTAGGACAGCTCAGGAATCGGTTTTCCTTTCCTTGAGCCATGTAGGCACTCATCCATCCACATATGCATCCATTCAGCAGATAGCACAATGGTGAAAGGTCATAGAGAGGCATAGGGAGGAGGTCAGTTTTCCATTTGTATAACATTTGCAGGTGAGGACTGAGCTATGGAAAAACACATTAGCTATTATCTTTTTTCTCTGAATAATTTTAGAATAATAATCCTATAAACAGGTAACTACACCCTATAGGGTGTAGATACTATACTTGAGGTATGTACAAAGAAGATGAAGTGACTCATTTGAACTGTGGAAGAGCAGAAATCTGGGATTAATTCAAAGATGAGGAGATATATAAGTTGAGGCCTAAGGGAAAAATTTAAATATGCTTGGTGAAGTTTGATATCGCAGGCAGTGGAAACATCAAGCATGAAGGCATGAGGATGTAAAAGAGTGAGACATATTTGGAGAACTATAAACATTTGGGTAATGACGGAGTTTATAATGCTTTGGAGGAAGGAGAGAGGAAAAAAATCGAGAAGTAAGTCAAATCTTGAAAACCTTATATCCTAGCCTAAGAAGTTTAGATTTAATTACACAAGTGATGAAAGTGAGGGTGCAAATTAAAAAAACAGAGGTCTCTGCTCCTGAAAGGCCCACAGTTGAGTAGAAAAGAGGAACATACATACTATTATGCAGGAGAATAATGCAACCAGGATGACAGCCCATGTGTTGTGGGTCCAGGCCCTTTTGGCAGCCTCTGCTCTTGGGTTGTGGCCTTCTTCAGCTGATTCTCAAAACTTTTCTGTAACTCTCAAATCAAACTACAAAAAAATCACAAGAAGCAGAGACTTTGCAGAAGATGTTGCAGGCTGAGCACAGTGGAAGAAAACTTAATCCAGATTTCCCATTAACCATTTCTGATACCTTTCTCTGGCCTCTTCTTCCTTCCCTACCCAGGCTTTTCAGATCCCTTCCATGGTTAGGAGCATTTCAACTCCTCCCCTTGGCCTTGCATATATCTTATAGCAAAAGAAGAACCAAGTAATTGTCCCAGTG